>NC_142525.1:9469815-9492315 GCF_964205215.1 Stylophora pistillata
CTATTTGATATTAAAACACACCCTTAAATAAGAAACCGGTCTCTGCCGTTGCGAAGGTAAAAATCGTTTTTAGGTCAGCGGCGTTTATCTTAAGACCAGGGTTACCTTGATGAATGTATGTGATCGCCAGATCAATGCATTCATCAAGAGGTATACTAGTGAGCAAACTCTCAAAGATAAACGCCGCTGACAAAGACGCCTTTTACCTTCGCAACAGCAGAAGTCCACATTTTTGTCAACAAAATAACATTATACACATGTCGGTTTAAAAGGTGAAGAGTTCGTGCCACATACAAAAGCTGTCTTTTTTTTTTTTTCTCGCGCGCGAAATGAGAAGACTATGCGAAGGCTTGAAATTTTATTGAGAACGATTGTAGCCGCTTTTTTAAAAACAAGAGTCAGGGGCTACTTTGCTAAAAACAAATTATGCGTGGAAATGGGTAAAAAATATTCCGAAATAGAGCAAATGATCATGAAAGTGATTGCTAAAAGGCGATTCCATTACACTGTAAGTTATAAGACGACATATGTTATCATGATCAGACGAAATAACAGTTTTCAAAATTTCCAGTCTGCATTCTGTAGCCAATCTGCAGTCTGCAGAATGCATTTTGTACCTAGTCTGCATTTCGTACCCGTTTTTCAGTCTGTATTTTGCACTGACCGATAGCTAAAATGTGAATTCTGACAATTCACCTAACATCGCCCCAGCAGTTCAAAGTAATACCAAGTAATTTCGACTGTATCCGGGAGTTACCCATTGGAATTTAATTATCTTCAAAACTCATTCAAACGCAATGTATCCACGACGTACTTACAGTTTCCTTTGATTACTTTTGTCGCCGAGATGATATTGACAAGTTTTTTGTTTCCCTTTATTTCCAATGAACGGTAGAAATGTTCGCTTCCAGCCTAAAGTAAATTCAGCCTTGTAACACTCTGGCTGTTCATTTTCCACGTAAAGGGATTCAGTATTAGCTGATAACTGGAGCTGAGTGAACCAATAAGAACACTAGAAATGCAATAACCGAAGTTTGAATTTAAAAATACTCTTTATCAAAAACTGGATCATCGGATAATGTAATTCGAGAACTTTCATTGGCTTAGCCGTCATGGGTTATGAGCAATCATACCATGCTCTACAGAACTGATATGGTTGGTGTACGCGTCAGTTCAAAATTAAAATGGAGCTAAAATTGGGAAGATTTATCTATATTTTGGGGAGTTTTTAATTAAAATATTATTCCACTACGCTTGTTGGATATGAGATGATTATAGCCAACTTAGCCCAACCAGCCTCGTTGGCCATCTATTCAGTCACGTCCAACCCGCGATCGTGGAATTATTGTTTACTATTCGACAGAAAAGGTTACCGTCAAAATCCACGAGAGATGTTTGCTATCGTGCTTTGCATCCAACAACCAAGAAGATGTAAAGATCATGTTTTGGTTTCGCTGCTCTGCCGAGAATTGCAGGAAGGACAAAATTTTGATGGCGTCTTTTGTAAATATGAGACAGACATTCGCATATAACCCAGACTTTGGAGTTCACATAAACGGGACCTTAGTTATTAAGAGGGTTCTACTAGTGGATGATGGAAAAATATTTCACTGTTCTGCGGAGACGAATACTAAGACGCATATATCCTCTACCACAAGGCTCAGTATTACCAAAGGTGATAACTGTTATATTATCATATTAATAATCATAATGATAATATGTTTTGACCTAAGAACAGCAAGTACAAGCCCTGAAGCAAGACTCGGATTGAGGCTGAAGGGAATTTTTAGACGTTAGTGTCACGTATGTTAGCTCCAAGAGTAACAAGAAAGAGCCAATGGCACAGATCTTTAGAGAGCAGGAAAATGTGAAGAAGATAAAATACCAGCACCGTGTATTGGATGCGAAGATGCGCTTCTTTCCATCTCTTTAAACTATGTATTTTACTGTTTTATTAACTAGCTCACCAAATTAAATAAAATCAATATGAATGTTGTTTTAATGATGATGATGATGATGATGATGATACTAATCAATTTGAGTAATTATTATTAAAGTTATAATAGAAGTATTGTGGCTCTTCTTGCAAACTGTTTCCACGTCTAAATGGAATTTGGAAAGCTGTTATTTGAACTAAGAGGAAGGAAAACCGGTGGAGGACTGGGCGAAAAAACTTCGGAGCAAGGACGAGTAACAATGAAACTCATGTAACCCTACTATGACGCCAGCAGGTCCGGGAACCGAACCCGGACCACACTGGTGGGAGGCGAGCGCTCTCACCACTGTGCTATTCCTTTCCCTTCGCGTCTTAACCTCTCTTTTCTGTAGCCGAAGGAATGCAAATTTCTTTTCTTAAGTTAATCAGTTTTTTTCTATTGTTAGAACGCCCGAAATTAATACCAGAGAGCCCTCTACAGCCTCATGTGATTGAGGGAATGGACCTTCGCTTAGATGCTCGAGTCCAGGGCTATCCTTATCCAAGGGTTACTTGGAGTCATGATGAGCTTGTCCTGAAGTACAGAACGAATGTCGATTCAGAAACAAGTCTTAAAATTCGTAACGTCACTGTATTTGAGAGCGGAATTTACAACTGTTACGCCAAGAATCCATTTGGACATGATAGCATTAACTTCACTGCAAACATTTCTGTTCAAGGTATTAATTGTATTTCGTTAACTTTTGTTTATTTGGGTTACGAGAGTAGAAATAGCCTGTAAGGAAAAGGGGAACGAGAGAAAGTTTTATGTGTGTTTTGTTGTTGTTGTTGTTGTTTTGTTTTTTTTCATTATTCCTTTGTTCTGTTTTTATTTGCTTTGTCAATGTTTTGGTTTGTTTCCGTGTTGTTTTTGTCTTTTAATCCTATCAAGGGAGTGAACCCAAAAAGGGAAGGTGCGAGCTTTAGTTCATTGGCTTAAAAAAAAAACCGAACAAACAGCAAAGCAAAATAACTAAGCGAAAGGAACAACACGAGGCCAGAAAGGGTTACTTTGATCGCATGAGCATTCACAAATAACTCGTTTCATAGTGATCTAGCAAATTAAATTTGATGATGTAAGAATAAAGTTACAACAATGCTGCTTAATAAAGCTCTCAACTAACTTGGCATCAATTTCTATCATAAGGTAACTATTCGTTAAATTTAGACTCAATCATTGCTTTCAAGACGCCTAAAATACTGAATTCGAATTTGCGTAAAAAAGCGAAAATGTACTTTTAAAATAATTCTGTTAAAGAAAAAGATTTCAAATCCTGTTCAATTGACTATTGAAGAGTTTCTAAAATATTAGCTCGCATAATTTATCAAACAAACAAAGCGTTTTCTACTCTGAATCGGAGTCGAGCACTTTTAGTCTTTTGAACTTCTTTGTGGACTTCATATCAGTTTCTGGAGTGGCCAATGTCGGTGATTGATTAATAGTGATAATGATAATGAACATAATACTAGTACTAATAATAATAATAATAATAATAATAATAATAATAAGATTGATAATTTTCATAATAGTTATAATTAAGGTAGCAACAGTGGTGGTGATGGTGATACCGAGGAGAACAAAAATATATATAATACGTTGGCCAGCTAGGCTGGAAGTTCGCCAGAACCATTTTCATATTTCCATACCCCTCTATCTTATTTTGGCTGGTCTAAACGAGAATATCAGGAGAAAAAAGTTGGAATTTTGCGCTACGTCAAGGTTATAAGTTGTATATTTACGGCCATGACGGAAGTGGCAAAGGTGTTAACTATAAATTTTTTTCCGTGTAAAAAAAACCGTTAAAAAAATCATGAAGTTTTACGCTTTTTTCTCCAAAAGGATTAAAGTATATGAAGTAAAGATAAAAATTCTTAAAGCAAAGTATGTGAAAATACAAGCTCGACAGGAAATGCGTTTGGGAATTTCCATTTCTTTAAACATCGAGGACCTTCCATAAAGCACCTAAAGAAAGCCATATCATTTAGAGACTCAAACTGGACAGTGGCTATCTAATGTACAAATTTTAGGTGATCGTTGGTGTAAAAATGGGTCTTTAGGTGCTGAAGCGATTTTCGCTGGGGTGCGATTAATTTTTTTAATCTTTGGACCCCGAGGTAGTTTCAATTACTTTTAGACTAGGATACATCATTAGCAAAGTTTGAAAAAGATATTTTTTTCCTATCGAAATGCACTGGACCACAGTTAAAGAAACCTCAAATATTACGAAAATAGTGTGATGGTCTGTTATAACAAAGTGCGACAGGTAGTATAAAGTGCACCAGTATCAGTTCCGTCAATTTTAGAACAAAGTGCGCTAGTTTTATTACAAAGTGTAACAGGTGTTACAAACTGCGACGATTATTACAAAGAACAACAAAAGGGGCAGCACCTGATCCCCCCGTAAAGCGAAGGGGACAAAAAGAAGTGTAAAGTGACGAATTTGGCATCTTTCCCAGATAATTACCGTCACTGTTGGAGAAATGCTTAGCCTGTCAATTTATATTTCATTACTTAATCATTGTCTCATACCAACCTCGTTCCCAGAGCCTTTTCTCTTAGTTGGGGATGGGACCCAGTGAAACACGGTGTGCATCTAGCAATCCTATCAAGCCGTGCTGCATGTGTCATGTTATTGTTTCAACCAAACTTTCACTCGCGACGAGTCTTTACTTTTAAACTTTTAAAATATGTTCTGGTGCAGTTAAGTGATATTTATCTTTTGTTGTTACAGAGCCACTGGAGGAGAGTTCATCTCGAAAAGCATTCCCTGTTCCAAGTACTACCAACCCTTTGTACACAAGTACTACCCTGGATTACACCGCAAATAGCAGTATTAGGACCTCATCGATAGAAAGTGAGACATGCGAAGGTTTTCACAATTATCGTACTGATCGTTGTATCAACTTTATGATTTCAACTGTCTTCAAAGCCTACCAAAATATATGTGGCACATGTAGAGATTACTCCATGGAAAGTGCGTAGCAAAAAGTTTTATTCACGAGTTGCGACGCATCAAAAAAACCAACAAGCTAGACTATGAGCAGTCCTTCCTCTTCGGCGAAGTCCGTCGCGGGAGTAAAAAAACATCAGTGAAAAAAAATTGATGTTAGCACGCCGCGGGGAACTCTTTGAGTGACGCCGATGCACCGCAAGAGCTCCATGAGTGAGACTTACTTTCAGGCGCCTCTTTCGTGTAGCTACCGCAGCGTGCGCATCGACATCACTCCAAAAGTTCCCCGCGGCGCGCTCACAACAATTTAATTCATTGAGTTCCTTTTTTACTCGGTCGACGGACCTAGCCGAAAAGGAGGGACTTATCGTTGTCTATCAACGGGTGAGCGCAGCAAACGAGTGAGTTTCTTGATGCATCGCAACGAGAGAATATAGATCGGTAAAGCGCTTTCCATGGTATGATTTCATACATTCTGAGATTTTTCTTACTGACCAACACATTACTAAGATTCGAAGCCATTTAAATGCAAGAACAAATTTTATTGTAAACAACGCCAAATCCACAACGTGGCGTGATATTCAGTCACTGTTGTCAACTATACATTTTTTTTTAATTTGTTATTTATATACTCACTAATTTGCCAACGGAGAGAATTAACTTTTGAAAGAGAGACATAAATAATTTACTTTTTTTAAAAATTCATTTATAAATGGCATCGCGAATGTGAAACTTGCGAAGAAAATGGGACATTCTCGGTTTAAAAAAAAAACAAAGCGAAAATCTCAGTTAAAAATGTAACGCGAATTAGAATACGGCAGTTCTTATAAAATTCTTTGTATAAAATAGTTCAATCATCCTTCGCAGTGATGTGGGCTCAAAGTCACTTCTATCTTTGGTCCTGACAATGGGTGTGAACTCGCTCAGCATGTCATTGAGTTGAGCAGGAGGTATTCCTTCCACGTTTCTGAGCTCAATCTTCCTTTGAAGAAAGGATTTTATCAGGCTTACGTCTCTGTCGGTCTTCGCTTTCGTGTTTTTCCTCTTCCATTTTGTTTTTACAGAAAGCCGCGCGTTTGTTGCATTCCACTGTGAAGTAATGTCATTCGCGTCTGTGATTGTACGAAGGATGTATTTTACAGTCTTTGCTTTTCTGATTGGTTACATTGGTTGTGTATTTGCTAGAATTTAAGGCGTTCTTTTTTTTTAACCTTAGTAGGTATGAAATATGTCTTTAGAATCAACAAAGTGTTTAATTCATGCGTTTGTCTCATCACATTTAGATTATTGCAATGCTCTTTTGTATAAGCTTGCGCAATATCATTATGATCGACTTCAAAAAGTTCTTAATGCTGCGGCTCGGGTTACATGCTTAATTCCTAAGTTTGCTCATATTACTCCGGTACTTAAGCAACTTCACTGGTTGCCGGTGAGATTTAGAGTACAATTTAAAATTGCGCTTTTAGATTCTTAAACGTTGATTGGCCTGGCACCACAATATTTATCTGAACTTCTTGTTGTAAAGCCTAGAACTAGATACAGCCTGCAGTCTGATTCTAATTTAATTTTAATTTACTCCATTTTCACTGCGTTGTTTGGGAAGGACTAGAAAGGAACATACGAACCATTCGTGCTAGTCCACCCTCCCACTCATCCCACCCCAGGGGAGGACATCCATAACACAGTAATCTCGTGTGTGGGAAATGAACGTCTCCTACCCCAACCCTGCAGGAGACAGGACCTCCATTTATTCGTCCCTATCCGAGAAGACAAGAATATCTAACCATTTCTTGATGTTATTGAAAGGTAGTAAATTTTTCTCAATTATTTTAAAACCCTGAGTGTTGGTCCGGCCGGGGCTCGAATCCTCGACCTCCCGCACAACAGTACAGCGCTCTATCCATTGAGCTAACCGGTAGGCGGAAATATTGCTGGTGATCCCTAAGGTGACACGAAAGACTTTTGACGATCGAGCCTTTTTCCATGCTGTACCAACAAGTTGGAATGCTTTGTCATCTAGTCTTAGAAACTGTAGGAACATTGACTCTTTTAAAGTACAGTTGAAGACTTTTCTTTTTAAGAAAGCTTTTAATTTGTAATTTTATATTCTTATTATTAGTATTATTTATGACATCTAGCCTTAGATACTATATGAACTTTTACTTTTTTTTCTTCTTAAGAACGCCTTTAATATTGTAGAGCGCTTTAGAATATTTTAATAATTAAAGCGCTATATTAAATGTATTATCATTATTATTATTATTATTATTATTATTATAGAAGGTTGAATGAATAATCACATCGACCCGACTTTCGCCGAACTTTAAAGCGACTACTTTAATTAAACTATTTGGTGTGTAATGCTTTATCAGAGAAGAATCAGACTTCAAAGGAAGCTATCGGTAAGTTCATCCAGCATATTAACAAATAATTAGTCCATTTAGCTAATGAATCTGTGATTCAGTCAGTCAGACATTTGGTCAGTCCGTCAGTCTTTTCAAGATCCAGTCTATTAGTCGACCAGTCTGTCCGTCGGTCTTTCAGAAAGTCAGTCTGTCAGTAAGGTAACCATTAAATTAAAACAAGCACAGATACTTTAATGAAACAAATACCCTCACAGGTGAGCTGTAACTTTAGCATTTGCAGAAAAGAAGCTTAAAACAACGAAGTTTGTTTCGTCAAACATCGCATGTTGTGAAGATATTAAACAATGCAACTGGTTCTACAATAAGGAAGGATCTAGTTTCATTTGTAAAGTCTTCGTGCAGCCACAAAGAGCTAGTCATCGTTTGTGCAGCTATCTGTCTGAAATAATTTTTTTTATTTTCCTGGCACCGTAGCTTCATCAGGCGAGGGACTTTACTTGGTGATATTAGTGTCATTTCTGGCAGTGCTTGGCATCATTTCAGTAATCTTTGGCATTACTTGGGCTCTCCGAAGGAAGAGACGCCATAAAAATGGTAACATACCCTTCGTCATCTGTCGTTTCCATCTCCATTTGGTGGCCAAAATTGCCCTGAAGATGTTATTGAAATGTAACTTGCAAAGAAACTTTCAATTAAGTGTCAAAAATAATCAAAGATTGTATTTGTTTTGTTTTGTTGTTGTAGTTGTTGTTATTGTGGTGGTTGCTGTTTTTTTGCTTTTGATTTGTCAAAGAGAATAGAGACACTGCGCACATGCAAATGCAATCAGAAAAATTGACCACTCACATTCTACTACACATCGAACAGTTTACGCAACTACTTAATTAATGTTTTCCTTTCCTTTGATTGGCCGTTGTAAATGCTTTAAATGATAGAAAATATTTGTTTACAAATAGGAATTTTATGTTTCCTCTTGGAATGTGAATAAATCATTGTTAAAGGTTGACGTAACAGCGACATACGGGTCCTTGAATGGGATGTGCTTCAAAGAATCATATTGATACCCCCTAGGGTACCATTATATATTCACCTACGTGACCTCTTGGTCATTCTTGCTGTTCATTGTAACTGACAAGCAAAAGTTTCCCGCCCCCTCCCCTTATCCTTCGTTATATTGCTGTTTTGTTTCGTGGCGTTTCCTGGCCCTCACCTTTACTGGGGCAAGTTAATTGTTAACCTCATTTGAAATTACAAATTATGACTGTACCAAATCAATTTATATTTTGTTATTAAAAAAGGCTATGGGTCAGTGCCCATAGCCGTTTACTCCAACCTTTGCGTTTTATTCCCACTAAGCAAGCTACAGGACAATCGACATTATTTTAGTTGTTTTGACAAGAGGAAACATAAATAAACATTATGTGAATTGTGACACAGCTCACCTGTGGCAACTTTGAAAAAATGACTTCATCATTGCAATTTGTGGTGACTGTTAGCTTTGTTGATGCTGAAATATCAACTTTTTTAAAAAAAAACGATGTTATTGTTGTTCTCTTGATTGTCCTTTTAGATGTAAGACGTAGAGCTGTTGAAAGGTATGACCATTTTATTTCTATTTAATTTGAGCGTATTGTCAAGAATTGCCAGCAAACTTAGCCCTCTCTCCCTCTCTCTCCCCACTCCCCTTCTCTCTCTCCCCACTCCCCTTCTCTCTCTCCCTTTCTCTCTCTATACATGCATACACACATATATATAATATATTTATTATTATATTATATTTTATATTATACTTTACATATTTAAATTACATATATATTCCTTTTCTTCCTCGTCCAAAAAGTGTTGACAGAATGGAATTAAGGGATAGTTTTTCAAAACGAAAAAATGTAAATAGCTTTTAGTTTGTAGTTTATGGAGAAGGCTGAATGGCCGAAACGTTATTAAATCTACAGTCGGACCTGTTATAACGGAGGTATCCCACTGGTCTCTCCTGGCATTAAAGAAAATCTTACGTATACGGCAAACGGGAGACAATAGAGACCTTAAGATTGAGGTTTGGGCATCTAGCCGCAAACGGCAAACCGCAGTTTTCCATTAGCGGTTTCACGTTAGCCGTCTGTCCATATTTGGGACTTAAGATTCGCGGGTGGTATGGCTGCTGCCCGAAGGTGATATGTGGATCAATGTGTTTGTTGGATTTTATTGATTACTTAATGAGAGCAGAACACTAAATCAGTTTGATCCTCTTTAAATTGAGCAAGACTACAAAGATGTGCTAGACATTATGCAGCTGGACGAGAGTAGTTCTGAAGGTTCGTTGTCGAGCAACGACGATCTCGATTTCTTATTTCTTGAAGCAGCTTTGTATGCTTGGCCATCTGAACAAAGCCACGGCTAAGGAAACAAAATAAGCATTCATGTATTCACATATCATCGGAAATTGGCTTTTGTTTACCCTCAAAGTAATCAGACCGGCAAAACAGTTTTAACAACAAATAGCCTACTGCCCTGTTTGTTTTCATTCAATCGTTCACTTCTATTTTACTGAGAAATCGTTTTCAAAATTACGTTTCTATGAAAAAGAATTCGATAATTAATAAGCGAAAGAGTTCTAAAACGTAGTATTTCCTCTCAAAGGTGGAATTTTGATGTTTTAGGCTGCAAAAAACCTTGCAGTAAATCACTTACCTCTAGAGCGTGGTCCAGCCGTACAAACGTGAACCTGAAACTGCAAACCTGACGGCAAGGAACTGGTCACGTGACTTCTTGACGTTAGCGGTTCGCGGGAAATGCCTGAAAACCTCTATCTTAAGGTCCCTTATATCACTGATTCACGTACGCAGAAACAGCACAGCGCAACCGGCAAACGTGAAAAAATGGCGGTAAAAAACAAGGTCACGTGGTCACTCTTGCCGTTTATCTTTCACGTAAACACGGTGCTAAATTTCTCTATTTTTGTTTTAAGCGGTCAGTCTGAACACATTTCAGCACTGGTTCCTGTGGGTGTTACCACTAAGTTGGAAGTTCCTGAAAGTACCAGAGAATCTCCCCGAGCAGAGTATGAAGAAATCGAGCTGTTTCTGCCTGCGATGATGGTATATTTATGTTTGAGTGACGTATTGGTGAAGTGTCGGTAAAGGATTGCTAGTGTGTCTATGGAATGTTTTTTGTAGCGTGCCAGTGTATTGTTGGTGACGTGACGGTGGAACACCGGATATGCGTCACTGCAGTGATGGTGATACGTGGGGGAGCGTCGGTGATGTGTCGGTGGATTGTTGGCGACGAATCGATAGATTGTCGATAACGTTTCGGCGGGTTGTTGGTATCGTGCTGATAGATTGTGAGCAATGTGTTGATGACTTGTTCATGACGTGTCAATAGATTGTTGGTAAGGTGTCGATGTATTGTTGGTGAAGTGTCGAATTGTTGGTGACGTATCGGTGGATTGTTGATCTATGGATTGTCGGCGATTTGTTGGTGAATAATTGATAACGTGTTGATGAATTATGAGCGATGTGTTAATGAATTGCTAGTGACGTCTCTGTGGATTGTTGGTAACGTTTCGGTGGATTTGTCTTTACCCTCCCCTGGGAGAGAAATATAGATTTTCTCATGGAAAGGGCTTACTTACTGATTCGGGCTTACGTAGCGAAGAGTTACATAAATTTGAAGGCTACAGACGCACACATAACCGTTATATTTCTGCACTGGTTGCCAACGGCAACAGTCAGACTGCAAAGCAAATGAGTGAATTGCGTTTTAAATATAAAATTACACTTGAAGGGCTAAAATATTCGCAGCGAAATGTTACTTTCAATCCTGTTGGGTAATCCATACCTCTTTACACGGCTCTTAACATGTTCATTTAGCGGATGTATTCGTTTGTTTGTTAAACAAGTATTTATAGAATTCGTCGCTCCTATTTAAATATAAAACAGCTTTGCGACTGCATTTTGGCGCCAAAACGGAAAAGCTACACGAAAGTTATTTACTTGAAGTATAAGTTCAAATTCTTAGTGAACTAAGCGCAAATCACTTACCATACTTAAGCACGAGTCGAGGCTTTGTGAGTGAGTGAATTTTGTGAAAACCAACTGGTACCTAAATATTGCACACAAACACTTTCCATGTTGAAGTTTGTTTGTTAAATACAAACACAGATTTACTCCCAGTTTTCTTCGTAAGAAAAACCGCTCAAAAGCAATGTCTTCGAAGCCTTGCGGGATATTTAAATCCTTTCAAATGTCGATTAAAACTTGAAAAAAGACCTCTAAGACTTGAAGATTCAAAGTATTTTCAGTCTTTCCACTTCACACCACGGATAAAGTTGCAGACAAATTCGTTCAATTCTTTGGCTTCGATGTCTTCAGGATTTTTCTTTGCTCGTGTTTTTCTCCCAGAAATTCAATGAGTAGTTTCACATCCCTCGTTATCTTGGCTCTTCTATTTTCGTTTTTTGCACGATAATACAGTCGATAATTGATCTTTCTGAATACCCAAATCTCGTGGATCCCTGAGCCATTGTTTAAAGTACAAGTATTTTTTTTTCCTCTGGTACGAAAGTTTCCTCGGTATGGAGGCTTGCGCGCAAGGAACTAGAGGTTGTTGAATGAAATCAGTGATATGTTTTGACAACTCTCGCCTGATTGGACGAAACGCATTATATGGACGTCTGAGAAAGCCATTTCGCTGCTGTGATATATGCTGTCAGAAATGTTTTAGCGGGTTTCTCATGAAGAAAAATGTGAATAAATCTCAGGATGTATATAATAAACAAGCTTACTTATCTCGTTCAAAATGCGATAGAAATCGCTTGGTACATATTTTAATGATTAAACATGTCTTCTCATTTTGTTTACCACAGGTACCCACCGACGGTGGCCAGAATCCTAATTATGCGCAAGCCTCAAGCGCTTGTTCCCACACCTATACACCACTAGAGAGAAATTTACCACAGGTGCCTACCAACAGCGGCCAGAATACTGATTATGCACAAGCCTCAAGCGCTTGTTCCCACACCTATGCACCACTGGAGAGAAATTTACCAAAGGCACCTACCGACAGTGGCCCGAATCCTGAATATGCACAAGCGTCAAGTGCTTGGTCCGACATCTATGCATCGCTAGAGAGAAATAAGGAGGGAGAACAGCAATAAGTCAATCCGAAAAAGACTCCGAAATACGTAAATATGTATACGCCTCTCACCGGTGCCCGCAATCCTATCATGTCGGCCGGCAATCCTAGGAAAGATAAAGAAAATGAAGGCGACGGTGAACACATTATTAAAACACAGGCTTTTAGGCCGGGTTTCCCGGAAAACGATGAAATTTAAAGGATTTGGCCAACCGTTTCTACCGAAAGTAATTCTTGCCTTTCCCAATGAAAAGGCCGTTTAAAAATTTCACCAGCCTAAAAGTAATCAAGCCAAATTCTCGCTCTAAACATTATCCCTTTTAATCCCTCCCCAAATTCCTCAGATTCTCATTCACTCAAATGAATACACGAAACTGAACTGGACATGATGATTTTCTGTCCTACTATCTTTGCTTCAATGAAAACACACAAAGACCCTGCACGCTGTACATAGGAAGATAATTACGATAAGAATAGATCAATAATAATAATAATAAGAGTCTTTATTCATTATCCATGGTCAGGTAGTCACAACATACGTGTGACTTTACAAACATGACAACACAATCTATCGATTAATTTAAGATCAAGTACAATTAAATAAAATAAAAAAGACACCTATTAATAAAGGATCTCTTAAAACGTTCTGTTTTAACGGTAGGTAAAATAAAATCATGTCCTCTCTTTCGCAAAAATCTCTGCTTCTTAGGAGGTAATATTTGATGAAGGGGTGGGAAGGAGTATCTGTGATAATGTTCCATAGCTTGTAATCTCGATTTCTTATAACTTCAGCTATTACGTACGGTTGTTGGTATAACCAAACCTAAACGCTCCGGCTTAAAAAACCTATCAATGCGATCAAGGTATTTACCTTGAAATGCCACTCCCCAAATCTCAATTCCATATAAAAACAGGGACATAGTTAAGAGATCAAATAATTTAGTCAATTACTCTTAAGGATATCGAAAATATTTACAAACGAGTAGAATATATAAACGACTACTAGCTTTGCGTGGCAAATTGTCAACATGAAGGTCCCAGTCCGATTGATTTTCCTAGAAAATTATGCCAAGCAATTTCAACCAGTTTTTCCCTTCAATCCCCTGTACTATGCACCACCATCTCCCAGGTCTTAGTGAGGTTTAGTCTCATACGGTTTCTTACCGCCCAGTGTTGAATGCTGTCAACCTCAATAAGAGAGTGATCTTCATGTGCGGACACAGGTACACTTAGTGTAAGATCGTCAGCATATTTGAGCAATAAATTGCGCTTCGGGTAAACTGGTCTTATATCGTTTACCATAACAGACAACAATATAAGCCCGAGGACCGTACCTTGAGGTACCCTTCTGTTAATGCTGACAAATTCCGTGACAAAGCCGTCCACGACTACTCTCTGTTTCCTATTGTTAAGAAAGCTAACAATCCAATTAAAAACATAAGGATTAATATTAAGTGACATTAACTTATTGCTAAGAATAGCATGTGAAACACTGTCAAAAGCCTCACTGAAATCAAAGGAGATCCGGAACTGTGACACGCACGTGTCTGTTATAAATCTGAAATATATGCTATATAAAGCAGATGAATAAGTAAATAGATGGAGAATTTTTGAGAAAACTTATCCCTCATCACGTAAAATAGAGGTCACTTAGCTTACAATAAGAGAGGAGGTAGTGTGACTTTGTTCTGTTGACATCATTTACCATTGGACCTGACCAAGTAATTGATTAAATTCACAATCGCGTCTTCACGTAGTACATTGATAATATATAGATGAAGTCAAGCCTATAAGCAGAGCTCCAGTTACTTTATTTTCCAGCCCTTCACTTTACTAAAACCCTTCAGCACTGGCTGTCGAAGAGTTTAATCAAGGGGATCTAGGGACCAGGCGGGGGGAAATTGACGGGGTCTGGAGCCGAGGGACGTTGTTCTCACAACTTACAAGGTGATCAACACGCCTGCAATTCATCGGTATTTGCAAGCAGCTAAAGATCTTCGTTACTATTCGTGATGCTTTGAACGCATTTTCGAGGATAGGGAATTTAGTGCTTGATATTAGTTTCAGTTGAAATGATATTCTATCAGAGGTGACTGATAACTTCGGTTAAAGAAAACCTGCCAAAATTGAAAGAAACAACGATAAAAGACTTCGAGTTAAGTTATCACCGGTCGATTGAAGGGTATACACAGGAGAACAGCGAGACAGTGAGAAAGTACGCCGGAATCATATGGGCTCAGTGTTAAACATCTTCTCTTGATGTCGTTAGGTATGACTACTTGCTCATCGACGATTTTTCTCCATCGTTTTAGCCTCCTCTAATAAGCGATGAAAATAAAAAATAAAAGTCATTTCAACGCGTGTTTAAACCTGTTATTCTTTAAATTCTCTTTAGAGTATTCGCGTTTCACGATTGTCCTCTGAGTGGAAATACACGGCTTCGTTATTAAGTTTTTTTCTGTTAAATAATTCAGTATTCTTTGCTGTAACTGCATATAATGTCAGCGTCTTGAAACCAACTGTCCATGATAATGGCAACTCTAGTTACTGGAATACGTAATTTGTCTAGCATCTGTTTCTTGCGCTGCGAAAGTCTGATTTAAACGAAGATAAGCTAGAGCTAGAGTGAAGAGGCGATAGGCTAGTCCACATCAATCCAAAACGTTCACTCAGCATTCGATTTAACTTCTCTGTAACACGTACGAGAAGAAGTAAATTCCTAATGACCAAAAAAATCACTTTTACAAAAATATACTAACATATAGGATGAGAAATGAATGCAAAGATTCCAGGAAACGGAACTTACCAAATGCTATTTTCCAATGGGTGTACGGTGCTGACGTGAGCAAATGTATCTCAGTAATCAAATGCTACGCAAGAAATGTTTTTTATTCTATAACAAAAAAATGGTAAACACCACAGCGTACACCGTAGAGTTATGGATGCACTTGAGAGGTTTGCTAAGCAATTCTATACTACATGTAGAGTCGCTCGAGAGGTTTGCTAAGTACTCAAGAAGCTAGAGTCGCTCTCAGCAATGCTTAGCAACCTTCCACGTGCATCATAACTCAATACTGTACGCTGTGGTGTTTATCATTTGTTACTAGTAATTCCACTGTTGCCTCTTTTTTTCAGAGTTATATCAACATAAAAGACTGCCTTTAAACTTACCAAAGAAGGAGTAGCACATCGAACTAGTTTACATAATATTGAATATAAAGGGAACATGAACTGGGATATATAAGGTGGACATCCGTCGTCTCGTGACCACCAGCTAACCACCTCTGGTACCATTCAAAGAACCTCCTTGCGCAACGCAATAAAATCTTGATTATGGACAAAAGTTAACTAGACGGGAAATCCGTACCACTTCGAATACAAAGCACAATGACAGTGAACAGTGGACATGGGTTATGATTTTGTTAGAGTTCTATGGTTCTAGAAAAAAAAAAAAACTTGGCTTATTCTGGACCCTGTCACCATGCGGAAAAAAAGCAGGCAGTACGAGTTTGATTTGAAATCAAAAGTATAATTTCGGACCAAAATTGCATACAAAGTTCAATTACCACTTTTTTTTATAATGTATTCAAAGTAAAGATCTAGGATCGACATATGAATACTGCTTCTTCTATGATCTATAAAAGTTTTATCTATAAATTGACAACCTAATGAGTATTGCATCATTTTCCTAGATGTTCATGAGACCATTAATGGAGTGTTAGATATTTTTAGTTTATAATCAATCTATTCCTTAGGGCCAGAACTGAAATAGCTGAGACTCATTACAATTTCACAACTTTTTGACTTGATGCCGAAATCCCTCATCTTGAATAAAACGATTTTATCTCAAGAACTTCAAAATAAATTGGCTACTATGAAAAACTCTGCAATCATTGACTCTACCGGTGTCTAACGAAAATTCTGAAAGCTTTCTCTTACTGACCCTCTAGGCTCAACACAATGCAAAGTCCAGTCCCATTCTTTTAGAAGACATGCTCTGGTCTGGATTTTTCAGCTTTTCTGCGAAAGCTTTGCAGCGAGAAAGAGAAAGAGAAAGCCTTAAGCACTCTAAACGACAAACGTGTCTAGTTACAATGATAAGGTTGAGAACGGACGTCAGCATTATCAGGCGCCTCTGGCAGCCGCTTCAGTCCATGTAACGATCTCACCTTCCCGCCCATCCCACTCTAGGGGAGGACATCAACCACACAGTAATCTCGTGCGTGGGAAATTAACGTCTCCTACCCCTAACCATGCAGGAGACGGGGCCTACGGTTTATTCGTCCTTATCCGAGAAGACTAGATTATCTATCCATTTCTTGATACTGTATTAGAGAAAGGTATTAAATTCTCCTCAGTTATTTTAAGTCCATGAGTATTGGTCCGGCCCCCTGGTCCCGAACCCTCGACCTCCCCCACAACAATCCGGCGCTCTATCCAATTGAGCTAAACAGGAGGCGCTCTCGCTCTTTCTCTTTCTCTCTGATAGATCGACTTCTACGCTATAATCGCACGCCTTCTCCTCTCCATTTCTATTGCGTTTACTTTTACCCCTTGTTTTATTTCATAGTGTAAAATATTACCATAAAACCGTATCAAATTGATAACTATCCTAAGTATTTTCAAATTCAAGTTCCTGTATCCTGTCGGGATGTTCTAAGTCCACGCTTTTCCTCTTCGTCTTGAACATCGTTCTTTCGAAGAGCAATCAGGTTCCAACTGTTGTTTTTGTCTTTGTGAAGCTTTCTTCTTCTTATGATCAAAACTATCATTGCAGTAGCAAGAATTAAAGCTAAAGTTCCTAGAATCCATGCCAGGGCTTTAATATAAACAACGAGGTCGTGATGCTCTGACGCTGTTGAGTTTAAAAAGGAAAAGAGAACTCCATCAACAATGTAAGTGTTGAAATTGAAAGACATTGGAAACCGTTTAGCACAGTAATTGTTTCACGTTAAAACCTCTTCTAAGCATCCCCGTTTAAAGCCTCAAGGCGGGTGCACACAAATCAGATATCTTCGCAGGCTACGCAAGGGGTGGAGTAAGTGAAAATCAACATATTTATCTTACGAGTGGCAGACTGTCATGAAAGGTCTAACAGGACAATCCAAACAATAAAGCGCGTTCGAGAAATGGAACTAGAACTGCAAGCTTCCCTATATGACTCTATGGTGTCATGTCCTCACCAACAACCACAAAATTTCTACACTCACTTTTATTTTGCTCCTGACGACTAAAAGGCCCCAGTGATAAAAACACCTCTTCGTCCATGATAAAGGCTTTGTTTTCTCGCCTGCGTCTTCCGTTTTTTCTACATCCTCTATCACAGACCGAATCCGTATCCGACTCTCTACAAGTTACTACTTGACAATGCACGTAAAGTCTTTCCGAGACGACACCGCGGAATTGAAAGGCTTTAAAGGTGAAATTTTGTATTGGAGATTTTTTGTAATCATACTGCAAAGTTGAGTCACGGGAACACCTGAAAATTAAAAATAAAGGTTGAAAGCAAATTGTGTTTAACTTGTCTTTGCCATAAGGTAAGTGAGCACTGTAGAGCCATTACGAAATGTTATTGCTCCTGTAGTTTATTTTTTTGTACATTTTATTTAGGCTTTCTTTCCATCATTTTTCACGATATTTCAGCCTTTGCTTTTCCCTATCCGTGCTGACGACTTCAGATCCTGAGTTTATTCGTCATAAGATTTTTACTCGCTCATATTCCGTAAATACTAGGATGCAGCAAATCCCGCCTCGTGGTTACAATGGACAGTTATTGATGTTTTCGATTAAATCAAATCATCACTTAAATTTAAAACATACCCATGTTGGATTATCGTATGCCTAGTCTTGTCTCCAGGATCTGTCGATGGTGTGACCCAGCATTCTTCCAGGAAAGTTAGAAGGTTCCGATCAAGTGCTCTGACTTTGACCTGAAAGTACATTGGTTGGCCAGGATACACGACTACAGGGTATTGTTTGACCTCCAGATTGTACTTTGGATCTTCGAACATATTCATTGCAAAGGTGAAGTTACCAACACCATCACCTACAATGAATGAAACTGACACTTCAAAGGGGTTTTATCAAATTATATATGTATGTTTGTAGTTATATATCTTGTGTACGCAAACAGCCAAACTTGATCGAAATGGCAATCTCTTTGATTCCACACCCTAAGTGGCCAGGGTATATTAATTTTATGTTGACTAGTATTAAATCTTAAAGACTAGACATCACTTACTGCCTGGGGACGAGAGAGGATACTGAGGGGGGGATCACGTGTTTTTAAGGGGGGGACGAACGGAGGGGGGATTAATCGTCGCTAACAGAGTATAGAGGGGGGACTATATAAGTCTACCGCCACTGAAGGGAATAATCAGAATGGGCGATAAATAGTGATCGGTCCCTAATGCTGTTTTCTCAATCCAATATTTCAGGTTTGAACAAAGATATGTATAATACACACTTACCATCTTTAATGTAGATAACCTTGCTACTTGTGGAATATGAGACAATGGAAAGGACTTGTAGCTTTCTAAACGAACATTGGAACTCAAACTTAACTGTCCCATCCCTGGTAATTGAAGAGTTTGAATTGGAAGACTTTTCATCTCCTGTCATAGTGTTCTGATAGATTAAGTAATCTGATGTTTCATTATGCTGAGTTCCACATTCCTCCAGCGGAGCACTCAATATGGCAAGCGTGTCATTGACGAAAAAGACCTTGCATGAGGGATCATTCAAGCGGACTGAGTTTATGTCAAGATATGGAAGCAGGATTCTTGATATAGTCACCTTCATGCCGAACTGAGAACATTTTACTGCCAAGCCTAAGCAATCAAAACGATTTGCTAATGTTAGCCTTGCCAGTGGTAAGATAATATGTCAAGGAGCGAGACTCGTTGTAGGGAAAAGCTGAAATAATGTAAAAGCTAAGGATAGAGCTTGTTATAATCAAAGAGGGCTTGTTAGTTAGTTGGTTCCCCCTCTTGTGATTGTTTCTTTCGTTGATGTAAAACAACTTGGTGATATAGCAACTTTTTTTCTAACCATTTTCACTGCATTACCACAGTAGGGTAGGACTAGAACGGAACATATGCGAACCATGCGAGTAGTCCACCCAATAAATCCCACCCATCCCACCCCAGGGGAGAACATCCATCACACAGTAATCTCGTGCGTGGGAAATTAACGTCTCTTACCCCTAACCCTGAAAGAGACGGGACCTCCATTTATTCGTCTCTATCCGAGAAGACCAGGATATCTAACCATTTCTTGATGTTATAGAAAGGTAGCATATTCTTCTCAATTATTTTAAGACCTTGAGTGTTGGTCCGGCCGGAGCTTGAACCCTCGACCTCCCGCACAGCAGTCCAGCGCTCTATCCATCGAGCTAACCGGGAGGCGGTTAACTTCTTCTTTATGACGTAATCTCAATGTCTTCGAACCATCAGGGTATTATCGTAAAACAAGGTTTTTGGTTAGCATTCTGGGGAAAAAACCCTGGATATTAAGCATAATCTTTTGTCTGATGATACATTCATTACTGGTTTGGATCGCGATATTTCAACCGCATACTGTAAATCTTCTTCAGGGGATCCCTCGCAGTATGCTGTCAAAACGTTATGATCGGCATCGCAAGAGAACGTATGGCCAGACAAACGATTATACCGCATGTAAACACCAGGCTTTTTGATTCAGGCTTCATCCGTGAATCTACTTATTGCAATAGAATTCATCGTTCTCTTACCTCTTAGAAGGCTCTGCGTAATTGTAACTGGTGGATCTCGTGTACTTGGCTGTCCTATAGTAGTTTCTGATGAGCGAAATGCTGTCGAGTCACTTGTTTTAGTCGATGTGATATAGTTACTCTGGGTCTCACGAATTTTGTACTCGCTTTGATATGAGCCCGACGACGCACCAACCTCTGTTTGTTTTGTCATCAAGGCCTTGTTATGGGACGACGTTATAATAGGACTCGCCTTAACGTCACTGATAGACAATGAAAAATGCCTTGAATTTTTTAATTGACCTATGGGCTGTACATCATCACCATCAACTGTCTTTCCAAATGAGCTCACTGACCTATTGGGAGATATGGTAGCTTGAATAGGAGTATAAATCAAATCGTGGCTTGTAGCTGAAATAAAGGTGGGTGAAAGAGGGGACGAGGATATAGTATCCTGTGTTTCTTTGAGTGGTGTTCCATATTTTGAAGTTGCTCTTGATGAAGATGGCGTAGATAACATTGATGAAGAACTTGTTATGGCTGATGATGTCCTTTTTACATCCACTCGAGAGCTTGTATTTTCTTAGGAACGGTTTATTCGAGAGAAGACAAAACGAGAGATAAGATATAGATATAAGTACATATGCTGATACACTGCATTAAACTACGTAAATAATCACCTATAGAATGGCTAAAACTATCAGGTGACCAACTATCAAAAAAGAAAAGCAAAGGTGGTATCGAAACGATATTAATTCGTGACTCAAATTAATCTGTTTAACTCTGCGAGAAGTTTTCCAGATGGTTTGAATTATTAGCACTTGTGATTTAACGGGAGATTAGTTTTGTATCTCATTCGAATTTTCCCCACTGCTAATGAAAATATGAAGGAAATAAAATTCATGTTTGAAATAGTCAACTGTTACTGTAGAGACAAAAAACGAAATGTAGAGAAAATCATGATCAAATGTAAACAGGAAGGCACCTACTTGGTATTATTGTGCAGACCTGACTTTGTGCATTGAAAGCAATCGGCTCAACATTCTTTCGCGGGCAGTCGAGTTCACCGCGAGGACAATCCTCAGGGGCTGGAGGGAATTGAAAAGATACGTGTTTGTGATTGAGAGAGAGGAATTGTGGTCATTTTGCTAACGTAAGGTTAGCGAAACGACACATAATCGAAATGACTGCAATTCATTGAGAGTGATTTGTCATCGTAGTAGATCCTCAGAATGTCCTTGTCTTAGAAAAAAGTTGGTTTTGAAATAAATATTTTAAATTGATTAAAGTGCGCAAGGTAATTATAAATAATAGAATTGAAAAAATGATTCTCTTCACGGAAATGCAAAATAATGCGCCTTATTTGAAGGTGTTAGAACAAAAAACAAGAAAAGAGTCAATTGTTTTTTTTTTTAAAGAAACAGCAAGAAAAAATATTTCATCGGGGGGTTGCTTACGGGTGCTTTGTTCTCTCGAGTGGGAGACAGTTATTTATTCCTTGCAATAAATAGGCAGCCAATCAGCTTATAGAGAAGCCGTTGAATAATGCTGTTGGGCCACCGTATTCCTGTCAATCAAGTAAGCAGCGCTATTTAAGGTATTTTAAGCGTTTGACCATAAAAATTTCTTTTACACGCTTTCTTTGTATTCTGTATCACAAATTCAAATTTATCTTAGGTCAAAAAGAGTTGCAAAAACGCTGTCAAAATTGTGAATAATATGGATCTAGTTCATGTAAAACTTTCCCTAAAATACTTACCCAAAGCTTTATAGCTGGCATAAAAGCCTGGCCAGTTGTTCCTCTTGTAACTCCTAAATGTCAAAAACATTTTCTCTTCAGAGGAAACAAATGAAAATAAGTTTTTACAGCCACAGAACTTGATAATGTCTTCGGTGGCGTTGCCACGATACTCGCTAACAGAGATGCTGTCATCGCCACAGGTTCGGCCAGAATATCGATCATCTTCAATGCCAAGAAAGTGGATTGAAAACTGCAGACGGTATCCAGGAGGGGCAAGGATTGTCCATAAGCAATATTCGTTTTCGTTATAATTGCTGGGAAAGTCAGGAGTCGTTACAAAACCCGAGAGTCCTGTTAGCTCAGTGTTGATGCTACAAATGCCTGAAAGTCCGAAACAGACGACATGAACTCTCAAAGAACTCTGGCACAACATAATTTGTGAAGTCAAGCATGCAACTCGCCAATTTAAAAATAATTACGCCTGCTCGCTTGACCATCCCATTAACCGAGCTCTTCTGGTCAGTTAGGTTCACTTTTTTTTTCTCTTAGCGAGTTGGCACATACAGTGCCTCAGAACTATCTGATCATGCTGTTACATACAGAAA
>NC_142525.1:9797315-9889815 GCF_964205215.1 Stylophora pistillata
ACCGGCCAAAGGGATGAATCGGTCAGCTCACCACAGTACAATTGTGGACTGCATACACAACGTAGCAAATTAGAGCTATAATTAGTAACGCTCCAACTAACCAAAACTTTTCTTCTGATCTCAAAATTCACGCGCCCAGATCTGACGTGTAACATATATAAATACGGTGGAAAAGGAAAAAAACCTTGGAGAAAAATGTTCCTTGCTGAAATAGAGGTGTATGTACGCGGTGATCAGATTGTTATACAGTGAGGCTATTCCAAAGGGTGGGGCACACTGTTAGGGCAGGATTGATTCTAGGCTTGATTTCATAGCAGTAACGTTATACTGGTTGAATAGGAGGACCATTGAAAACGAAACTTTGTAAAAGAAAAGAGAGAGATAGTTTTATTGTTATTGAATAACGAAACATACTCTGAACTCTGCTTTTACTGAACGCAAGATTGATTAAAGAGCGGGAAAAATGGACGAAGAAAGTCAGAACACGTAATTATTCATTGCTTGTAAACGACGCATACGTGTATGCTGTCACGTGTCAAGTCTCACAAATGAGATACAGTTCACGTCTCGAAAACGAGCTTTAACATTCACAACTCGTACACATCAAACGATCCGACATAAAATCGTTCACGGTACCCTTTAACTCTCACGATATATTTTCAGTCCCACTGATGACATATATTTTGTGACTCGACTATCACGCTTTAAAATTCCTGTTGCAGAGCGCGCGTAATTTTGGCAAGCGAGTGCTCAGCATTTTCTGAGTATTTTCTTGGCCGTCATCTCTGATCCTAATGAAAGGGGAAGCTGGGTAGGAAAGAGATTTGTACCTAGGGGGTGAGCGACAGTGAAAAAATAAGGAACGTGCGAGGGTGGGAAAGTGAATGTCACCACTTTCCTCCCCCACTCCCTCCCCCTACCGTCGACTCCAAATTTAACTTAGCCGGTTGAAAAAACGATCGCGCGCGTCTTAACGTGAACTCGCTTGTACTGCAGGCTATGTTAATTTAGGAGTATTGGACAACACTCCTTCAATTCGTTTTTAGTTGTTTCCCACTTTACTAATATGGTCAGTTTAGATGTGTATGTGATAGAGTTTGCTCGAGCTGTCAGTGAAATCATGCGAGAAGTTAAATATATATCGTAGTTAAACCTAAATTGTTTGTGACCCGCTCAATTCTGGTCTGTTTTCGACCATAGCAATCTCAGCCTGAGATTGTACTGTACCACTTGTTTGTGCTTAACCTTTGGACCCTGAACAACGACAAGCATTGAATTTCTCCTTACTGCGGCAGCCCGATCTGAATCACTCATAAAGGTCACGAGAATAAAGAAATGATCATCAACTATAGAAGCTCTTAATTGTTAAACAAATTTTCCTTGTCAGCAGCTAAAGAAATTTATAGACAAGAGTATGAGAATATGCATACTGATGTGTAGCGACTCCCTTTCAATGTGGAAAGGGGTGCGAGAAAACCGATGTTGAAGAAACCATATGTCTAACAAAATCCAACTTGTAAGGTCCTTTTATTGGAGATTCCAAAGTAAGTGTTATCTAAACTTAGGACCGTGCTGGACCTGAAACTCGGGGTTCTGAACGAAAATTCTTCCTTCAAGTAAAGTTATACGTTTCATAGCGCTCTACAACATTTTGCTCCACAAGGACCTCAAAAAAAGGTCCCTTATGTGGTGGATAGCATCAGGTGATGCGTAGCGCAAACTGAACGACGGGAATGGCGTTACACTTAGGAAGTAAAATGATCCAAGGTTAATGAGGAAAAGAGCTATTTAAAAATTTCAGAGTCGATTAATTTTGTTTAATTCTATTAATTGCATAAAAGACTCACCAAGGTTTAACCTGGGTGGCTTTCCAAAAATAAGGCAGCTTTCTTCACTGTGTTTTCTTCGAAAGGGGAATTAGCAAGGGGCAGCTTAACTGGAAGGTGAGCATTTTTTAAGTTTCGACATCATTTTCTCTGCTTTCTTCGTACTCACATTTCCTCTTCCCTAGTCTCCCTACTCCAGAAGTTCTAAATGAGACGTTTCAGTTTTGGAGACCAGTCATTATCCACCGCCTGGGGGAAGAGATTGGATGATTCTTTATTATCTATTTTTAGAGGGAGGAAGGAAGGGAGGGAGGGAGGATGTGAATCAATGGCTTTCAGAGGAACAGAGAGGAGTTAGTCGTCGCCAACAAAGTAAAAAGGGGGAAATGTTTTGGAAAATTAAATGCCATCCAACTGCCAAGGAGGGGGATCAAAAAAATGTTACTGGCTTTTATAGAGGGAACAGTTCAAATTTATCGAGACCAAAATCCTCGAGGATTTCCTCCCTCCCTCTCTTGGGCGATAATTAATGACGGGCTCCTCAATAAAAAACGCCAAGCTGAAGATGAGCACCAGGTCGACACTATCAATCGCACCCAAGACCTCCTGCGAATGAACGGTCACAGCAACTTCTATGATCGTCATAAGTTTTACTGTCACAGTTTCTTTGTTCTTATTTCTTTCGTAGCTGGATACTTTAACTCCAAGAAACTGAATGCCACGGAATTATTCATTTTAAGTGAAGTTTTCAAAACAAGGGTACAGTACTACTATCACTGCGCGCAAAAAAAATCAGAGAAAAGGCATGTTCTGTTCAAAACCAAACAATCCTCGCTCAAAAATAATCTTGCAATTGTAGGCCACGATTAATGACCTGGTCAAGCAATCATTACTTCAAAACGTTTTGGACAGTTTTAGATTGATTTTTTCATACGTTTGCAAACACGCTCGCATAGAGGCGAGTATGCAATTTTCCCGGGCTTCTACAATAATCGTTCTTTTCTTAAAAAAGTCAAGTAAGATAAAAAAGAACCAAAACTTTATTCAAACATGTGAAAAGTTGGCCGTCATGAGCGAACCATGTTTGAAATTCGCGCATGTACGAAATCGAGCTTTATATTTTATCAGGCTTCGAGCGTATTCTAATCTGTTCTAGAACCAGAGAATTATTATTCAGCTTTGCGAAGGTAAGTCAATCAATACCTAGTATATTGACCACGAGAACTGTTGAAGATGGTAATAATTTACCGTCTCTTATTGGTCCTACTGCATCTAAATAGCTTAGTTTATTCCTCTTCGTTTTTAGTGGAACGTAGGTCCTCAACTAGAGCGCGTCGCCTATCCCTACTTTGTGCAGTGCCCTTCGCCTCATGCCGGCCACGTGATGTGTTTCCTCTCTAACTCTGCAATTCTCGTACGTCGCCAGGTGTGCTGGGGTCTTCCTCTCTTTCGTTTCCCCTGTGGGTTCCACTCCAGTACCTTCTTGACTACATGTCCATCTGGTCTTCTCAACGTGTGGCCGATCCAGCCCAAGCTCTTTGTCTTATCTCTTACTATATCAGCTGCTGCCCTGTTTGTCTCCAAAGCTCCTTGTTGCTGATTTTTCTAGGTCACCACATTCCCAGGATGTTCCTCAAGCTCTTAGCGATGAACACTTGCAACTTCTGCTGCAAAATCTTAGTCAGCCTCCAAGTTTCAGAACCATACAAGAGCACCGCCTTTACATTTGACCCAAAGACTCTCAGCTTGGTCTTGGTTGTTGATGCTGTGGATCGCCATATTGGCCTTAGCATAGCAAATGCCTGTCTTGCCTTCCTAATTCGTGCCTGAATGCCCTCGTCCGTGCCTCCCTTCTTGCTTACAATGCTCCCGAGGTATGTAAACTCATCCACTTCTCAATCTGTCCCCCTGTAGCCGACACGCCATCGCCACTTTTGGTACCAACACGCATTAACTTTGTCTTGATGGCATTGATCTTCAGGCCGACCTTCGCACCATATAGCTCCAAGGCCTGTATCCTCTCCCTCATATCCTGTATTCTGAGCGACAGTAGGGCCAGATCATCGGCAAAGTCTAGGTCTTCTAAGGATGTCGTAAAAGTCCACTCAATACCTCTCTTCCTGTCAAAGGCTGTCCTCGTCACCCACTCCAGGGCGACCAGGAGAGATAGCAGTCTCATCCCCGTCCTCGTATTCAATGGTTGGATCCTCTGTCCATTGTGTAACACCTGCGCGGAAAAACCTTCACAGAGAGCTCTGATGACGATGACCACCTTGGCACGCATCCCGTAGTGCCGCAACAACCTCCACAAAACCTCTCTGCTCATACTATCGAAGGCCTTTTCGAAATCTATAAAGTTGACATAAAAGGAAGACGGCCTCTCGATGCTTTGCTCCACAAATATCCGCAGCGTTGCTATTTGATCCGTACAGCTTCGGGCGGATCGGAAGCCTGCTTGTTCCTCACCTCAGATTTTCATCCAGCGCGATCTTGATGCTCTCCAGGATCACTCTGCAAAACAACTTACGTCATGTTCAGCAACAAAATGCCACGCCAGTTTTTACAGTAGCTCAGATCACCTTTCTTGGGCAGTTTGACTGGCAGATCCTTCTTCCACTCCTCTGGTATCTTCTCGTAATCTATATCCTGTTGCATAGGTCCAAAAGAACCTCCTCTGACGGTTCCCCTCCCACATGAATTGCCTTAGGTGGTCTATTGTCACATCATGCAGCCTTCCCGTTTTTTAACTTCTTAATAGCATTCTTGATTTCAATGCGTGTGATGCGATCTGTCCTGATGTTGAGCTAGTCATTTGGCTCTACCTCTGGCAGGTTTACGGACCCCTCACGGTTAAGCACTGTTTGAAAGTGCTCCCTCCACCGGTGCATCTCCTCCTCTGCTGACCTGAGCAACACGCCTGCCTCGTTTCTCACTGGCTTACATGTACTCTGGAACCTCCCGCTTAACTTTCTAGTGATCTCGTACAAGGTCCTTACATCACCTCTCTCTCCAGCCTCCTTAACTCTCTCAGCTTCTGATTCCACATACACCCTCCTGTCCCTCCTGCACCTCTTCTTCACCTCCCTATTGAGCTCTGGGTACCTTTTGTGTACATCTCTCTTCTGCTGTTTTGTTCTGGCCATGTTTGTGATGTTTTTTGCCACCTTTCCCTGCTCAATTATCTCCCAAGTCTCTTTGCTGATCCACTCTTTCCTGTTCACCTTTGCCCTACCCATCACCTGCTTACAGGTCTCAACGTAACCTTGTTTGATTAGCCTTCATTGACGATCCACTGGCAGCTCCTACTCCCCCATCACCTGCTGCAGACCCTCAAATCCGTTGTGCAGCGCTAGCTTGAATGCGTTCCTAACCTCCAAGTCTTTCAGCTTGCTGACCTCAAAACGCAATCGGCCACTTTCCCCTTTTCTCACTTTGACAATCCTTAGCCCGACTTTTGCCATGAACAGAAGGTGGTCTGACCCAACGTCTGCCCCATGCAACACGCGAACGTCTTGCAGTGAACTCCTCCATCTCCTGCTAAAACCTAGGTGGTTGATCTGGTTCACAATAACACCGTCAGGAGATCTCTATGTCCGGTTGTGACGCTCCTTATGGGGGAACGGCGTTTCACTGATGACCACCTCGTTTGCCTCACAAAAGTCCGCCCACCTCTCACTATTTTCATTCATCTCAGCTCTTGCCCCATGTTTACCCGTCACCTCCTCTCTGCCTACGTTGTCAATCCCCAACTTTACATCTATGTTGACTCAGGATTAATTCCCTGTTAGATTGAACACCAGCATCACTAATATGAATCAGTAACAAGTTAAAAGAGGTAAGAGTCTTGTTAACTCTGATTGCCTTCTCTATTGATGTAGCAGCGGCTTCACTAATCTGATTGCATTCTAAAACCAAATAGGCCACAGTCTTGTTGACTTTGATTGCCTCAGCAATAGATGTAGCACAGGCATCACTAATCTGACTCACAGACAAGTCTAAATTAGTCAGATTCTTGTTGACTACGAGTGCCTCAGCAATTGATGTGACACCAGCATCAATAATCTGATTGTCAGACAAACTCAAATGGGTCAGAGTCTCATTAGCTTTGATTGCCTCAGCAAAAGATGTAGCAGCGGCGTCACCGATCTGATTGCGAGACAAATCCAAATTGGTCAAAGTCACATTAGCTTTGATTGCCTCAGCAATAGATGTAGCACTGGCATCACTAATCCGATTGAGAGACAAATTCAAATTGGTCATAGTCTTGTTGACTTTGATAGCTTTAGCAATTGATGTAGCACCAACATCCCTTATCCCATTGCCAGACAAATTCAAATTGGTCAGAGTCTCATTTACTTTAATTGACTCAGCAATAGCTGTTGCACCAGCAACACTTATCTCATTGTCAGACAAATTCAAATCAGTCAGAATCTCGTTGACTTTTATTGCCTCAGCAATAGCTGTAGCACCGGCAACACTAATCTGATTGTAATACAAATTTAACTTGGTCAGAGTCTTGTTGACTTTCATTGCCTCAGCAATTGATGTAGCACCGGCATCACTTATCTGATTGGCCATAAAATTCAAATAGCTCAGAGTCTTGTTGACTTTAAGTGCCTCAGAGAGGATTAGTGTCAATTCGTTACCTTGGGACTGAAGATAAACTGATTCTCTGGTCATATTTGAGCCAAGCAATCTTGCTAACTGCAGGTGAAAATCATCTTTCTTTCTTTTGCATTCATTAATGGCTTCCAGTACAACTGCCACAGCCCTACTGTTGTCATCGTCTAGATTGTCAACCCGGTCTCCAATACTCGAGACAAGAGCCATAGCCTGTTGATCGGACTGTTCTGCTAAAATACCGCACGAAAACAATAGCACCTGCTTTAGGCTGCTGAAATATCTTTTATCGGAAACTAATATTTCTGGTGTTATTTGTATATCT
Source organism: Stylophora pistillata (assembly GCF_964205215.1). Taxonomy (NCBI): domain Eukaryota; kingdom Metazoa; phylum Cnidaria; class Anthozoa; order Scleractinia; family Pocilloporidae; genus Stylophora; species Stylophora pistillata. The sequence continues at coordinate 9,804,087 of NC_142525.1, forward strand.
TGAATCTCACAACTGATATAAAATGCTGCAAAGCATTCTTGAAAGCTTTTGTGTAGAAATGCATAATGCTGACTCGGCCTCAGCTTACTACGTCCAGGATGAACTGACAGAAATCCGAATGCAGCCAAGTCACTTGCATGCTTTCCTAATTCATTCTCATCAAAATCCAACTTGTCATCAATCAAACCATTTAGCGCTATTGATCCAAGGGTTTTCAATTGCGATTTGTAAAGATTTGTAAGATCTTCTTTTGTATCAGGAAGTTCCGTCTTTTTCCTGTATCTTCTCAAGACACATTCAATCATGCCTAAATAGAGCTTGGTTCTATTTTCCGGAAGAGTACCCCCAAACTCCTCACACAAAAGGCAAAGCAGCACTGTGTTTAATGGATTTGCACACATTTCTTGAAGGCTTTTATCGCGGGATATTCGTACCGAGAGCTTTTCAGCTAATTTCGACTTTTCCTTGAAGTACTTAGCAATAAATTCTCTGGCTTTTGCTTGAGTAAACCCTTTGACCTCAAGCAAGGTGTCGCAGCATTTTCTTAGCTTTACTCCAGCTTCGTGTCGTGCTGTCGCTACTATGTTACACTTGGGAAGCAGTCTTCCCGCAATCAGTTCTGAAATTCGTGATACTTCACTAGAGGGTAACTCATCCACTCCATCTAATATCAATAAAATGCTGGACTGGTTGTCACGAATAAACTGGAAGAATTGCTCTTTGACTCCTTCCTCTAGATCTTGAGGCAAAAGTTGATCATCGATAGCTTCCCAAATATCGGACTTCATATCACGACATTTAAGAAGCAGCACTACTTTCATACGTGCGACGCAATCCTGGAAGTTCTGCTTTCTTGTAGCCCAGTCGAAAACGCACTTTTGGCAGTAGGTAGTTTTACCAATACCAGGTTTTCCTTCGATTAGAACGGTTCTTGGCTCTGAACACTCTTCGTGCGGATTCAAGAGAGACGACATGGTGATGATTTTGTCAGTGACGTCTCCTCTCGTTTTCTTTCTTCTGACGAGTTTGAGCCTTGTAAAAATATCACCCACAAAAAACTGAAACTCTTCACACCATGGAAACGGTGAAAGCCATCCCTCGCGAGTTTTGTACAATTGGCGAATTCCATCAATTAGCCCAGTTGGATCGTAAACATCTAAATAGAATTAAAAAGATACTGTGTTAAACTCATGGATCCACTCCGCTAAAATTCAGAATATACAGTAACTTAGTAAGAGTAAACGATCCAAGGTTTCCAGTCATACCAGTTGTAAAAGATTAAAGGATGCCGTGTAGCATAACTGAAGACAACAAGCGAGTTGTGAAAAAATTTTTTTGAAGTACTGTGCTGTCTAATTGATTAATTTTAGAGTTTCAGGAAATGTATAACAAAGGAAGTTTGTTTGCTGTGAACGGGCTCCTTCGTTCCTATCTGTTATTTACCGGTTGTAAAAAGTTATTTTCTGACATATGCAGTTTTATGGTGGTTTAAAATCAAGTCGTTTAGAAGTGGAACAATACCCTCAATCTCTTCATCGCTCTAGGCTACTCGAGACCACTTGCCCGTGCAAACATTAATGAAAAACAATCTAATTTTACACCCTGAATTACAAGTATAATTTCACTAACGTCTTATCTTGCTCCTGAAATGAAGTGAAGTCAAGAGAAAACCTTTCTTCATTAAGCTAAAAGCATAAAGCCGTTCACGGGGACTTAAATGCAGTGTATGACTATACTGTTTTCTTTCACAATATTACTGACCAGCCCCTAGTTGGTCTGTCACTGTTTTCCCAAGTAGACTACTGGAGGGAAAAACCTGCCAAATGGGTGTAAAATATAGCCAAAACAGATACGCGAAATCAACCTAATAAAAAGATTAAATCAAATGAAATCTTTAAAACTTCAAAACTGGTATATTAATTGCCAGATATGGTCTAATATGTGCAACAAATCACCATATGGCAGCCACACAGATACGCAAAAGTGAACTTGAAGTCAGGAATTGAGATCGCTCACGTCAAGGGACAAAACATTTCCAAAATATTTCCTTGCCTTAATCAAGAATGGAACAAAAAGAAGGAAAAACCACCTTGATGATTGTCGCGTACGGTCTGACAAAATAGTTCCGTAGGGATTGTTGCTCTGTTCTCATCGTCGATTTATAGACTTTGAAGCCCTCCAAGTGTTTCATTTCTACGGTCTACACGGGTGCATTTGATCAAGGATAGAGTAAAAACAAGGAAAAACCCAGCCAGATCATTCTGGCCTAACGCGACAGACACTATTTTGAATTGTGCTGAAAACTCCGTGTACTCTGGCAAAACTTTCTGCCATTTTATCACCCCTAAGATATTTGAGCAGGGGACAATAGCATGATAATAGGGGAGCCTCGCCATTCTCATCCCCAGCTTTCCGCATCTCCACCAATAGAACGCCTTGGAAGACAATGTAGATTTGGCAACCAAAAGAGTTAAAGAGTCGCGTGCATTTTTAGACTTGAAGTAAGCTCGATTAATCAATAGCCAATAGGCTAATTAAAAAAATGCAAATATGCCATGAAACGGATAGAACGAGGCAGAATGTCGGAAAAGTGACGTCAGCCTTGTAACCTCGCAACGCAAAACCAAGGGTGGTCTTTAGGATATTGTGGGTTTGTAAAAGAAATAGGCTAAGATCGACGCGATACGAAGCGTGTGACGACTAGAATAAAGATAGGAAAAGAAAACTACGCGAGTGACTAGTGTTGCTATACTGGGATTTCCAACACTAACTGGCACCTCCGACGGGACTGAGATCGAGACATGGAACTGGAGGCACTTCAGAAGAATTTGGACGCAAAACTCAAGCTTTTGGCGTACAAGCAAGAAAAGGGAAAGGGCATTGTGGACAAGGCAAACGCGACAACTATTGGGAGACACTGTGACGCGTTGGTATGTTTAGCAAGAGAAGCGGACGAGATCAAATTAAAGATCGAAGAGAAGAAGATTGCAAAGGGTGAGCAAATGGACGAGGTATGTGCATGGAGCAATGAAATAGACAAAGTTATTGAGGGTGTAGACACGGAGATCGAATACCTTGGGAAGTGTTTGGGGGAGGTGAAGAAAAAAATCGCAAATGGCCGAAAAAGAAAGCGAGAAAGCGACAGTCGCGAAGGAGAGAGAGGAGCAACTCGCGTTTGAAAAGGCACAATGGGAAATGAAGCTTGATTACGAAAAAAAATCAGAAGAATTAGGTAGCAAAAAAGGGAAAGGGTTATCAGGCGATTCCGGAATGCACGCAAAGTTGCCAAAGCTATCAATAACGAAGTTTGATGGGTCCTTCGAACAATGGCTCTCTTTTTGGAACAAATTTTCCGCGGAAATAGACGCGACAGATCTGTCAGCAGTGACAAAGTTCGCTTATCTAAAGGAACTCCTTGTTACAAAGGTACGAGCGGACATAGATGGACTCCCGTTCAATCTTGAGGGGTACGAAAGGGCGAAGGCCATCCTAAAATCGGAGTACGGGAAAACGTCAGAAATTGTAAATGCATATGTAAACAACATCATGGGTTTGCCTACCATCACAAGCGCCAGTCCAAAAGAAATTAATGAGTTTTACAAAAAGCTTCTGTTCAATGTACAAAGCTTAGAGACGCTCGGGAAGTTACGTGAAGTCTCCGGAAATGTGAGGGCGGTGTTAGACAAACTGAAAGGAATAAAGGGAGACTTAGTCCGGGGACACGAAGATTGGCGAGACTGGGATTTCGCTAAACTGATTCAGGCAATTAAAAGTTGGAGAGACATAAATTCAGAAGGAGAAGAAAGCGATGGTGCGAGTGTGTCCAAGAGGAAGAATGATCGCAACGACTGGAATGCACGCGTTCCGCCGCCACGCGGCAGGTCTTATCAGGTCCAACAACAAGCAAATGGAAGACAGATGCGCGGATGCGTCTATTGCGATGACACGAACCACACATCCGCTAATTGCACCAAAGTTGTCGCGGTCGGAGACCGCAAACGAATTCTGAGCCAAAAACAGTTGTGTTTTAATTGTACAAGTGACAAACACAGAGCAGACAGCTGTAGAAGCCGCGGGTGTCATAACTGTCAACGCCGACATCACACGTCAATATGTGATCACCCATCAAGCGGTCACACAACGAGGGGAAGATTTATGACGGCACAAAACAAAGGAACAGAGAGAGTCGTGTATCCCGTTGTTGTCGTAGAAGTAAATGGAATCAAGTGCCGCGCACTCCTAGACACTGGGGCAGGCAGCTCATACGCGTTGTCAGCTATCCTTGAACACCTAGGAAACAAACCGCTACGAGAAGAATTCAAGCGCATAGAGATGATGCTTGGGTCAACAAACAAGGTCATCGGAGTTCATAGCGTGACGATTGGCAGCCTTGATGGAAAATTTCGATTGGAAACGGAAGTCACCAGAGTGGACCGTAGTACATTGCTATCACTTGACAACCCAGGATATGCTGAGATACTGGAGAAATATCCCTACTTGGATGGGGTATACATGGACGACAGAGACGAGAAGCCTGAGCTACCAGTCCACATTATCCTGGGTGCGAGCGAGTACGCGAAAATAAAGACAGAAACCATACCAAAGATCGGACGTCCCGGCGAACCTGTTGCAGAGCTAACAAAGTTCGGATGGACAATTATGTCACCAGGTAAAGAAGTTGACCTCTCTAATATGTTCTTGACCCAGACGACAGCGGCAGATTACGAACAACTATGCAAATTAGATGTTCTAGGATTGCGTGACACACCAGGCGGAGATCAAGCAGATGTTTATGAAGAATTCAAGGAACAATTAACACGAGGGCCAGAGGGGTGGTACGAGACGGGGCTACCCTGGAGGGGAAACCACCCTCCACTGCCCAACCACAGAGCGGGAAGTTTGAAGCGATTGGAAAGTACCATTCGGAAACTGGAGAAGAACGGAATACTCCAGAAGTATGACGCCATAATTAAAGACCAGCTTAACGAGGGAATAGTGGAGCGAGTGTCAGGCCCACCAGTGGGAAAGGAGTTCTATATTCCACATAAAGCAGTGGTGAGAGAAGCTGCAGAGAGTACCAAACTTCGAATCGTGTACGACGCCTCAGCCCGAGCTTCAGAGAAGGCTCCTTCTCTCAACGAGTGCCTTCACGCGGGACCTCCGTTGCAGAACAAGCTTTGGGCTGTTCTTGTCCGTGCACGTTTCCACCCAGTCGCGTTAACAGGTGATATCAAGCAAGCGTTTTTTACAAGTACGAATACGGGAAGAAGACAGGGATGCCATGAGATTCCACTGGATCACGGACTTGCAATCCAGGCGAGTGGAAATACTGAGATTCACGAGAGCTCTGTTTGGTTTGGCGCCATCCCCGTTTCTTCTTGGGGGAGTTATCAAACAACACCTGGAAGCCTGTCGTACCGAGAATCCGGACCTGGTGAGGGAAATAGAGAAGAGTCTATACGTCGATGACCTTATCAGCGGCGGACCCACCGTAAAAGTTGCCCTTGAGGTCAAAGCAGGCGTTACCCATGTCTTTAACCAAGCCTCATTCAAGCTGCACAAGTGGCATTCAAATGTTCCGGCAGTGGAGTCCCCTGGTGAGTCTCTTAGCGAAGATACTACATTCGCGAAAGAACAGTTGGGTGCACCTCAAGAAGGAGGGGGATCTATTCTCGGGCTTCCATGGAACAAGCGACAAGATACCATTGAAATAAATTTCCCAACTGACCGCACCCAAGTGACAAAGAGAGGGATACTAGCGAAGATAGCAAGAGTGTATGACCCGTTAGGGCTCGCAGCGCCTATGACATTGAGTGGAAAACTACTGTACCGAGACGCATGCGATTTGAAAGTCGGATGGGATGCTCAACTTCCTGGTCAACTGGGAACCAAGTGGTCAAGATGGGAAGCACAGCTACCAGTAAGCATTTCCGTACCCAGAGCCATACCTCAACACTTTGAAGAGATCAGCAACATTGAGCTACATTGTTTCGGCGACGCAAGCGGACAAGGCGTTTCTGCGGCAGTGTACGGTGTCATATCTCAACCATCCGGTGATAGTGTTGGGCTGATAGCAGCCAAAGCTAGACTGGCGAAGCAAGGCCTCACCATCCCCCGCCTCGAGTTGGTCTCAGGTCACATGGCGACCAATCTCATTGTGAATGTTAAGGAAGCATTAGAGGGTTTCCCAGTTGGAAATATGTTCTGCTGGTTGGACAGCAGCGTTGCGTTACATTGGATCAAGGGAGCAGGGAGTTACAAGCAGTTCGTAAGCAATCGAGTGCAGAAAATCCAGCAACACCCAGAAGTAAACTGGCGTCATGTGGGTACAAAGGACAACCCAGCTGACCTTGGCAGTCGGAGCGGAAGCGTGGAAAATGAAGAGCTATGGTGGAGAGGGCCCGAGTGGCTACTAGACCGAGAGCGATGGCCAGCCGATATTAAGACTACGGCCACACCAGACAGTCAGGCGGAAGCAAAAGTGATACGGGAAGTATTCGCTGTAGCACAAGCTAAGACAGACATCCTAGACGCCTTGCTGATCAAGTTCAACTTATGGAAAACCCTAAGGGTTTGTGCGTGGGTGACTCGATTCATACATAACCTACGGAGCGAAAAGACGAGAAGATCTAAGGGACCACTCACGACAGAGGAGATCGAGATGCAGCGACACCTGTGGCTAAAGCGAGCACAGGTGAATTTCAAGAGAGACGAGCGGTTCGAAGATCATCGTGTTCAGCTGAACCTACAAGAAAACGCAGACGGGTTACTGGAATGCCGAGGGCGGATTCAGGGAGACTATCCCATTTACTTGCCTGAGTCTCATCCGTTCGCGGAGAAGATGGTTGCAGACGCACATATCAGGACACTCCACGGGGGAGTGAGCCTCACAATGGCAAAGATTCGTGAAAGGTACTGGGTTCCCAGGTTGCGTCGCCTTGCAAAAAGAGTCGTTAAAGCTTGTAACGGCTGCAAGCGCTTCCGCGCCACAGCGTTCGCGGCTCCGCCACCAGGACAGCTACCAAGGGATCGTACCGAAGGAGAAAATGCGTTCCAAGTAGTGGGAGTGGATTTCGCCGGACCACTGAAGTATAGAAAGGGGAGGAATCATGAAGGCAAAGCTTACATAACGCTTTACGCCTGCAGCCTGACCAGAGGTATTTACCTTGAGCTACTACCCAGCCTAGAAACGGGAGAATTCCTTCGATGCCTGAAACGGTTTATCGCCCGACGTGGGCGGCCAGAAAAGATTTACTCAGACAACGGGAGTACCTTCGTGGCAGCAGCTAAGTGGCTGAAACAAGTGATGACTGACGAACGCCTCAACGAATTCCTCTCCCGTCAAGAAGTCAAGTGGCAATTCAACCTAAGCAGAGCACCCTGGTGGGGAGGGCAGTTCGAGAGAATGGTTGGATTGGTGAAGAGAAGTCTACAGAAGACCATTGGAAACGGGTTCCTAACGTGGACCGAGTTAGAGGAGGTTATACTAGACGTAGAGGTTGCAGTCAACAACCGACCTTTAAGTTACGTGGAGGACGATGTGCAGCTACCGATCTTGACCCCCCACTCCCTGTTGTTTGGTCAACCAAATGCACTACTCGAGTTGGAACCGCACCGCATAGAAGACGGTGAATTACGCAAGCGAGCAAAGTATCTCAGACGATGCAAGGAGGCCGTCTGGAAACGATGGACGGGGGAGTACTTAAAGGGGCTGCGCGAACGCCATCGTCTAAAGAATCCTGGAAAGCCAGACAATCCTAGTGTGGGCGAGGTCGTGCTGATCAAGTCGGACGACAAGAATCGCGGGAAATGGAAGGTCGGGATCGTCACGGAACTAATCAAAGGGCGTGATGGTGTTGTCCGGGGAGCAAAGTTGCGCACAGGGACCTCACATCTAGAGCGAGCAGTACAGCAGCTGTATCCGTTAGAACTGTCATGTGATCGACCGGGAGACGGCGACAGACCTCCAACGACCGAGTTGCGCATTGAAGCGCCAGCGTTCAGGCCTTCCCGTGATGCAGCCGTCGCAGCAAGATTACGTATGGAGGATCTTGCTCACGATGAGGAAGGGGATTGAACTTTGAACCAAACCGAAACAGATTGGATGACAACGGCGGATCGGATGCTTGAACATTCTACTTATGAACTGAACATCTGCCACTATGGCTACTGATTGATCAATGATTAGTGTGATTAGGAAATCGATTGAGAATTCTAGATGATAGATTCGTTCATAAAATTTAAGCGATAAGGTTCATTTCTCGACAGACATTTGCTCTCCGAGACAAATGGGGGGAGGGTGTCGGAAAAGTGACGTCAGCCTTGTAACCTCGCAACGCAAAACCAAGGGTGGTCTTTAGGATATTGTGGGTTTGTAAAAGAAATAGGCTAAGATCGACGCGATACGAAGCGTGTGACGACTAGAATGAAGATAGGAAAAGAAAACTACGCGAGTGACTAGTGTTGCTATACTGGGATTTCCAACAAGAAAGTCATCATATGATCGACAATTGTCTTGGGCTGGTACAAAATGTAGTAAAAAGAAAGGCTATGCAAGAGGAATGGCTAAAACCATATAGCGTCATTGTCGTCTCTTTCTCCTAGTTTTTGGCTGTACAATGCTGCACGAGAATAATTCAATGCGCGAGGTTTGAATGATGTAGGAGTCTTCGTCTTCAGCCATTAACTCGAGTTAGGTAAAACCTGTTCTCAGCTAAGGAAAAGTGAAATCTATTCACATGAGCTGTTCGTATTCTCTCAAAATATACATTTTTTTGCCCTGCCGGGACTGTGGAGGAATTCAAAGTCACCTTAAAAGACTTAAACAACCTTTTCTGGTTGTTATGTGAGCACAGTCTAGGCAGATAAGATGATATTATCCTTGGGAAATAGGCTTTTGTACATTATGCTAGCATTTTTTCGAGCATTTTAGTGAGGCAAAAGCATGGAGCATTATTCGAGCATTTTAGTGGCATTTTCCCGGAAAATTAATTTTTTGCGAGAAAATAAAATAGAAATTAACTTTTTTCAGTCCCGCTTTTAATTCACGAAAAAACCAAATACCGCTGAGTGGAGCTGGAGACTGAGGACAAGTCAGCGGTTTTACCTTTCGAGACTCAAAAGGCGGCCATGTTTGTTTTCTTCGTGATCCGTGTAAGTTACACGGGTTACGAAGAAAACATAAACCTGTATACGTTGTCATTACTTGCAACACTTGTACGTAAGTGTAAACTTTCAAATTAATTTAAAAAAACCTTTGTATAATGAGCATTGTACGAGCATTTTAGTTACTTTTTTGGGGGAGACTGAGCATATTAGAGGGAAAAATGGAGCATTAAAGTGCATGGAGCATTTTAGTGGAGAAACAAAAGCATAATGTACAAAAGCCTACTGGGAAAGGCACCTTTTACATAAACAATGGCTCTCTGTCTTAAATTTCAAACACATGTGCATGTATCCTGTAAGGGGAACGTAAGAACAGACCAGAGTAAAAAACCTTTGAACAAATCCAACAACAGCTAATATCCCGGTAGCACCCTAAAACCCAATAATGTAAATCTACTACAATACTTTTTCGACAGTAAACTAAGCAACTTCCATCTCACCTCTATGATCCATATTTGGTAAATAAAAAAAATAAAAAAAAAAACCGCTAAATTTGTTTCAGATTAAGCAGATGCAACCTTTGCTGGAGACCCCAACAGAACCACAACAACTTCGTAAAGGATCCTAGTCAACCATAAGACACTGCGCGTTTAGTCAACCATTTCCTATGTTATCTAAATTTGTGAAATTTAGATAAAACGTGTTGTCTCAATTCTTTGTCTCATGAAAGGTAGTGTTACTTCTGGATGTAACGCAGCATTTCATCTTAAAAAATCTTTCTACCAAAAGTTAACGGATAAGTCTTAAATAATAAAGGATTCATACCACTCTTTGTCTTAAATGTTCTGACATCTGGTTCACTGTCTCCTTGTTTGTTGACAGCAAATAGTTTCACTTCATACTCTGAGTCGTACTCAAGACCAGTAATCCTGAAGTGAGTTTCCACAATGTTTCCTTGTTGAAACATTTCTGTGGACGCTGTATAGGGTTTCTTTTTCCACTCCAGACGGTATTTTGAGTTAAAATCACTGATGTTGGCCACTGCTGATGACCAGGTCAAAACAATCTCCTTTTCAACTTCCTTGTCTGTATTTTCAATGGTTGGTTTGCCAGGTAAACCTATTAAAATGTAGTTTTTGTTTGTTTTTTTGTTTCTAATAAACTACGTCAAATAGATTATATTATGGATGGATGACATTTTAACAAGATATTTGATGTTAGTCACTCTTAACCTGCCCCCAACACTTTATTGAAATTGTTTACCATTTTTTGTTTCTTCTTCGAGAGCTCATTGAAATATAAACAAAAACTACAGAATGTTGTTATCTGTGCAATAATCATATTTGCATTTTTATCAGACAAACTGCAAGTTTTCATCTAGAAAGCATCCATGTGTTACAATAAACCAAAAGGTTCTGAAAAGTGACAAATATCAAATTACATGAGTTTAATTAGGTACACACCAGTCTTTGTCTTAAATGTTAAGACCTCTGGCTCACTTTCTCCATGTCTGTTGAAGGCAAAGAGTTTCACTTCATACTCTGAGTTATACTCAAGATTGGTAATTTTGAAGTGAGTTTCGTCAGTGTTTCCTTGCTGGCAAAGTCTGTTGGATGCTGTCAAGGGTTTCTTCCCCCATTCCAGACGGTATTTAGGGCTGCCATCAGTGCAGTTCGCATTTGGTACTAACCAAGTTAGAGTGAACTCCACATCCACTTCATCCTCCTCTTTTTGGATGGTTGGTTTGTCAGGTAAACCTTTGAACATTATTGATCGAATCAGGATTTGTAATTCCTCTTCTGATGGATACATTTGTTGCAATATATCTTTGAGGTTATTAACCATAGACCTAATACATTGACTATTTGTCTTGAATAATCATCTCTTTAACAAATTATATCTATGCAAACTATCCATTAGAATTATGACAATGAGACTGAACAAAAGAGTTACATCACGTGCATTTTCTATACTCCTTGAACCTTTCCATTATACTTTACTCTCATCTCATCTACCTTTAATTTGATTTACCAGTGGATGATTCCTCTTTTATTACTTCTACACAATTCCTTGTGTCTGGGCTGCAAATGATCAAAGTACACTACAATTCAACTCACCTAGGATGTCTTCCACTCTTGATTTCTTGAACCAAACTGGATTAAATGTAAGTTGCCCCTCATTAGCCTCAAAATTTAGAATTCCAACTGCTTTCGTGTTCCTCTCACCTTCTTCCAGTAAAACTGTCGAGCAGCAGTCTGCAGGGCTGGGTGGGCGACTACCATCATTTTCGGGAACAAGTTTTCCATGAATATATTTGTAGCGATTACTTTCAATAAAACAGAACAGGGGTTTGCTTTCCTTCACGCCTATCTTGGGTTCAAGATCCTTTAAGACTTTGCATTGCTTGCGTCCAGATCGGCCATGGTTTAGCACAGAAGACTCTGAATCAACAAAAATCACAACCAATCCAGAAGTGTCATAGAATGGACTTTTCTTGATGATACTTCCCAACTGGAAACATTTTGATTTTGAATTTGATTTTGCAAACTCCACTTGATATTTCTCAGCATCAAAGTTCTCTTCTGAAATAAGTTTGCAACTTGCTATGATAAAGTACTCACTCCAATCAGGGTTCTGGACCTTAGGCTCAAAAATTAAACACCCCCAGCCAACAGCTCCATCTTGACGAGTTATTTTGCAGAGAGCCTTGGGCCTCTTCCTCTCAAGCCCATCCTGTGATGGCTGAAACATGTAATCCAGGAAAGTCTTTTCCATTTCACTGATATGAAGCCAGAATTACCTTAATTTAAATGAACAGAAAAAAAGAGAAACACTCTAATTATATGTAAAATCAAGTGTCATATGTGAAAATTGGAAGTCACTAAAACAAATCTGTCACAAGAGAAATATTATTCCCAAAATTGATGAAAATTCACCAAATCAGCCTCCAGTATCACCCTAACTTCAATTGACCTTTATCTTTAAAATTCCAAGATCTGATTGTTAATTATATCTTCTCTAGCTGCTACACACTTCCTTATAACCTAGTTATGCAAATTTAATCTTAGATCAAGAAAACAACCTCTACCTCATTAAAAGTTTGCTTTATAATTAATGTAAGGATATCCTATTAGGAGAATTTACATGTTAATCACTTCTTGGAATAAAAGTATTAATAGATCAATAATCAAACTCATCACATAGGAGTTATGACATAGTTTCTTTGGATCAATTTTCAAATTCTTGGAATGACTTTGTCTAAGTTTAATTGATTATTTAGTAAATAAACCCCTTCGGGTGGCTGGTATGTCAGCTGATAATGTCCGCCACTGAGAGATTGTCCAAAAAATGAACATTTGGCCGAGAAGCGAAGCTTCGAGGGTAAATATGAAATTCACAAACTTGCCCTGTGTTTTAGCTGTACTGAAGCACACCACATCTACTCAAGAATTTGGGTTCTTTAATTTTTATCTGGAAACTTAATACACCTTCACAAACTTGCCCTGGGTTTTAGCTGTACTATTAACCACCACAACACAACTGCTGGGAAATGACACAGCCGATCTGATTGCATAACAGATCGTATATGATTCAAACTTAAGCGACCCTTTATAATTAATGTTTACCAATGCTGAGAGTGTTATACATGCAGAATTCATTAATAAATGTGTCAGTGACAATTTTAGAAAATAAACATCACAGTTTATGCATTAAAAATTCTAAGATGAATCACAGGAGTATTAAACATGCAATCCATGTCAACACTTAAGCTGATTAATAATTGTCTCTCTTGTATTTTCCCTTCCTTATGATCAAATATTTTGTTGCAGCTAGCCATCAATTAGTTTAGAGTGATTTAGAGGAACATCTTTTTAAAACTATGCGACAAACTCCTCTTTACATAATTTATATAATACCATTTATCATACAGATTTTCAGGAACAAGTTTTTCAATTAATTTCATCAGCTTTGAAAATAGGTATTATGCAAACAATGAAGGTTTTGAAAACATACAAGATCGTAGAAAAGGTTGCTTATGACTGATCATTTTGACATATTGCTTGTGATTACCAACCTGGATTTTTGGTTGCAGGTAAAAGAATTAAAATTACCAATTGAGCAAGAAAAATAGGGTACTCACACCAAATCTGTTTTATAAGTTTCTATTCAACATTCAGGTATGTATGAGAATAAGCAGCTATAAATTAAATCAACTTAGTCGTTCTGCATTAGAATGCAGAACGACTAAGTTCAACGCTACAACTCCCAAGATCTGATTGTTAATTCTTCCTTCATGCATTAATTGCTGCAACAGATTTCCTTGCAAATTAGTAACAAGAATTTGGTTTGAGCAAGGTAACAACTTTAAGCTGATAAGTTTTGTCAGATTTTCCTTATTTTTGGGTGCTCTGTTCATGTGAAAGCTGTTTTCCATATTTGGTATTGCACACATGGTTTGCTGTTTTTATGAATTAATAAATGAGTTGTACCACTGTATCTTGGTCTGGTTCACTTGTATTTGAAATACATAACAAGTTTGATCAGTATTCTCATTACCTGTTTGCTGGGTAATGTATGGATTTTATGGGGAAAAGTTACATGTTAATAATTAACATATAGGAGTAATAAAAGGTTATAACTAAACAATGAGGTGTGAAACTATATATTAAGTATACAACTAAGTATAACTTAAGAGCTGAGCAAAGAGTTTCCAGCAATCTCATTGGTCAAGCAGTTCCTTATATGACGCTATATAAACCGCTCCACACGGTTTATATAAAATGTTAAAATAGAATGTTAATAAAATGTTACTAAAATGCTATGATTTTAGAAATTTCTCTGTTGTTCAGCTCTGAAATTATACTAAAACAATTATTCGCCTCAGGTTCGGTGAATATTGTTGAATAATCGATCCCCTTGACTTCGTCTCGGGGATTATTTGATGATATTCACCTCGCCTTCGGCAAATAATTGTTAACTAATATAAGCAAGCAACTTCACTTCAAAGCCAAATCTTACAATGTGTCTTAATTATGAATTATTTCAAGATGGTTTCCACTGTTGTATATACATGCCACCAAGTTAAATTCTAATCTCCTCATAATTTATCCCAGCCTATTGCCTTGCAATTCAACAGTTCTCTTTGCTATAGGGGAGATATTCTCTTGGCAAAAGGTACAAGTCATGTAACAAAACCATTGTGGGCCAACACAAAACATTGCAACTGTAAAATATTGGTTTTTGAGGGTGATGTTATTCAGAGAATGACAGAGGCAACTATATGCACAGAAAAAGAACTCCAGTGCTTCTAAGTTTCTTTTTCCAAGCAATGCACTCTTCTTTCTGAGACATGTCACATTTTTTTATCAAACTCTGCAGTACGTGCTAACTTAATGAAGGGCCAGGAACAAACTATGACCAAATTCAACAAAATTATGTAACTGATCACAGTAAAACTTTACCAAAAGGCTAGCTGTGATTTCAGAGAAAAACTCTGACATAATTATGCTTGTTGACATTAATCCAAAGGTTTTGCATATTGGATGACACAGTGGGCAAACAAAGTATTAAAAACAATTCTTGCAGGCTTTCTTCTCCTCATTTTTTTCTTTCCCTATGTGACACACACACACACACACACTTTATTTTTCTTTTCCTTACAAAATAATTTAGATTATGTTGACCCGCAGATAGCAAATTTGCTATTCGAGGCGGGTCAATCATCAACAAACATTATTTACAATATATAAAGAAAATTAAAAACTAAATAATTAGATATTGTTAAGTTATAAAAAGAAGCATAGCTGGCAAATACATCAATAGTTGTTCAATAAAGTATAGAAGCAAATACATTAGTACTGAAAGCAATCGGATCAATTTGTTTTAATTATGCAGTCCTTAAGTTTAGAGGAGATCTTTTCAACATCAAGATAAGAATCTTCATTATCTAGTATCTGAAATAAAGACGTTTTAATTTGTTTATTAAAGGAATGTTTTGATAATGTTTTGAATTCTTTCGGTATCTTATTCCAAATTTTGACACCAACACGCGAGAAAGCCTTTTTTTGTAGGTTAAGTCTAGAGTACTTTGTACTAAAGAGCTGCGATTTGGATGATCGAGTATTGTAGGTATGACACAGGTAGTTTGACTCCAAATGAGTTCATTTATAACAGAAGCAAAGACCCCGGCAGTGAGAACTAATCTGTACTATTCCTTAAGTCTTGTATACATCCTGATGATGATTGGTCAACATCTCTACTGGAAGCTCCTGACAATTAACATATAAAATATGGGAGTAGGATAGCCTGAAACAAGTCTTGATTATACAAAATAAATCTGATATCTGGTAAACTATCATAAAGAAAAACAAGCATGGCCAGTGTACTGGTAACCAGGCCTTCTTGAACTAACCACAGGGAACCCATGTCACACCTAATATGTGACTGCCATTATTTGAAGGCTGCTTTCTTTCAAACTGAGAGCCTGGCACAAGCTTGAGTTTACCAGCTTCAAATGTAATGTGTCTAAATTAAAGATATCAAAATTAATTAACCCTTTTACCCCAAAGATCACGTCAGTAATTCTACTTACTGTCTGCTATACAATTCTCATGATGTTATAATTTGGATATATCAACAAAGTTCAAATGGTAAATTGGCCACCGTAACGATTACAAAAGCTGACGTTTCGAACGTTCCCTTCGTTGGAGCAATGATCATCTCATGATGTTAGTTTGGAGAATTTGGTATTTGTATCACTAATATTCTCCTGTTTTAAATATTCATACATATTTCTTTATTTTCCTCACTTGTCTGTCTGATATTATATTTATATTAACAAAGATTTAGTAATACATAGACAGGTAAAAACGAACGATATAATATCCCGACGTTTCGGCGACTTCATGACGCTATTATCAAGGGTACGAATGAAAATAAAAATCAAATTAACAAATGCGAGTTCAAGAGTTACAACTAATTTGCATAGGGGAGGTAGCTACAGTTGTGTAGCTACCTCCCCTGTGCAAATTAGTTGTAACTCTTGAACTCGCATTTGTTAATTTTATTTTCATTCGTACCCTTGATAATGGCGTCATGAAGTCGCTGAAACATCGGGATATTATATCGTTCGTTTTTACCTGTCTAGATATTATATTTATGTTAAGAATAAGAGAGATGTTCAGTTTTGAGCTTTTTAAAGAAATAAGGAAGATTTTTTTTCGTCTAATCACAAGCATGGGACAAAACTTACCATCTCTCTTCTATTCTTTACAAACCATGACACTTCATCATTGCCATTCTTAGCATGATGCATGTCATATATGAACTTTGTAATGGACCTAGTTGCTCACCATAGAGTCTCTCAGTGGCTCAGTGGTAGAGCATCGGAGCGTGAAAACCAAAGGTAAATGGAGGTTTGATTCCTCATGGGGACTCCGAATTTTTTCTTTCTTCGACGCTTGTGACTAGATGAAAAAACATCTTCCTATATTTATAATGTAAGAAGAAATTCTGTTGTAGTCAGTTATGGAAGTCAAAGGGTTTGCAACTATATATGTACATTGCTTTTCAATTGCATTTACATCTGTATTTTGATGTCGATTCCAAGTTGATGTAGTGTGATTTTGTTTTAATACCAAACTCTAATATATGATTTCCATTTTGTTTCATCATCCACTCATCTAGCTGTTATACATGTCCTTTTGAATCAGTTTTGAGAATTTGATGGTAGATCCAGATAACAACCCCTAACTGTTAAGTTATAGCATTCTCGTGACTTGTTTGCTGGATGATGTATAGATATTATAGGGAGAAGTTCCATGTTAATCACTTCTGGGAGTTAAAAGGTAAATACAATGTAGACCATTAATCAAACTCACCATATAGGAGTCAAGATAGCTTCATTGGATCAGTTTCTTTTGACATAATTTTGTTCGGTTGTCCAACTCAAGCAAATTCTTAGACTGGATTTTTAATCAAAGTTTAATTGGTAATTTCAAGGTTTTATCAACCCAGTTTAATACCTGAGTTGGCCACTATAAAAGTTTTCAAAGCTAATGTTTCGAGCATTAGTCTTATGTCAGATAACGAAAAAAGACATCGAAATATTTAGTTGTCCATCTTAAGGATGTACAGCATTTGAATGACTGAAACCTGAAAATGTATGATTGCCAACTCTCCTTAAGGAGCAAGCTCGGTATCAATAGAAAGAGGCCCTTTGTTCCAAAAACAAATGGTGACTGAGAGAAATAATTCTTACCACTACCCTCTCCACAACAGCACAATTATGATTTTTATTACATCCATTTTGAAATCACTGGTGGTCCCTGTAATCTGATTGGCTTTAATTGGTGGGATTTATTCATGAATCACACAATTTTTTTCTCTAAATCGCATCTTTTTTCCAGCCAAGGAGGAAGTTCCACTTAAGACAAACAACCAATCAGATTTCGAGGCTTGTTTAAATGGACCAATCAAATTGCAGGAAAATGAAAGACAAAGAGTATTATTTTCAATAATATATTTGAATTGACCAAGTCCTGTATTTGGGTGATTTCAAAACGGATGCTATAAAGTGTTAATTGAACCTTGTGTAGTGCAATTTTGGTCTGAAATCATACTTGTGGTTTCAAATCGAAGGAGCACTGTGCACTCGTTCGATTCTGAAATCACGCGTATGATTTCAGCCCAAATTGCACTCCACTCAGTTCAATTACCATTGCAAATTACAATGATTCGGCTGATTGAATTTGTGACATAATATTATTGTAGCCAATTAAAAATCATTCGAAACTAAATTTACTCACAAATAAACACCACTAAAGATTGCAATTTCAACACGCATAATAAATGCTATTAACATTCCAAAAGAACATCTCACATGCGAGAAAGCAATTATTTCCGAGTCTTCTGGAAACATGGTAACATTTCACTTTCAGTTTCCATTCCGTCCGACAACTTCCGCCTTCAACTAACAAACATCGCGTTTTCGAATACTTCCCTTGTGCTATCGCTGTACTCTTTAAATAAGCACTCAACAACTGCTAGGAGACAATGTAGCCGCTCTGATTGCTAAACAGATTCACACTTAAATACTGATTCGAACTTAAGCGACACTTTCCAATGTTTATCGATGTTGAGTATGTTACGCGCAAAAATTTAGATGCATATTAAAGGTTAATTTGCATATACCATTGTATCTGATTTATCATCACGGGTTTATTATCAATCAACTTAATGGCCTGCTCCCAGTTGGCTTGTTAGCTGAATTGGTAGAGCGCTGCACTAGTATCGCTCCCCGTACATGCCTGATTATTTTCAGGTCTGATTTTCAACTTCAGAATACCCGTCCACATCATTTGCATGTGTCGGGAGGCTTTGAAGAATGAAGCATACCACAATAGATGCTATTCTTATTCAATGACATGTAAATGAGTGGCCGGGTATTCTGAAGTTTAGCCCTGATTTTCGCTATTGCATAAATAGCGCTATCTACTGCGAAGGATGGTGCGTCATACGCATCAGTCATATTTTGCTCATGTTCCTTACTTTGATCACGCGTACGAATGCAGCCTTAGAATACAAGGAACCTTTGCTGCGATCATCCTCCTATCACACTCACCTGTGTTATCTTCATCCTGTTCCGGGCCTAATCGCTCATAGACTCCTTGCTGTCAGCTTTTCTTGTAACACAAATGGAGATGCTAAGACGTAAGGAAAGTCGAGGAGGAAAGGGTTATATCATAGCAAAGCACCCTGGGCCAGATCACGCGAGATACACGCTTGTTCCGTCTCGTGTTTCTCCCACGCCTTGCCGCCCAACATTGGCTTACATAGTGGAGTGAGTAGCAGAATATCATCGGATTTGCGGATCCTGCAATTGCAGTGGTTTGCGGGGTTTCGTGGAGTTTCTGGGCCCGGTTTTTGGATTTTGCCCGTAATAAAGCTGGCATTGTGCTTCTCAGCCATTGTCAGAAATATTGTTTTGCTTTTTTTTTTTTGCGTGTGCATGTGCTTTCCTGTAGTTTTTTCCGTCACGGACACGACTCATCGAATGTCACGCAGCAGGGAAATAGAAACGCACTCTGGCCAGGAAGCTGTGACAGGTTGTCAACAGGACGTGTTATCTTCGTGCTCTTATCAGTTTGGGTTCATTTCAACTATATTCTGGATCGTACCATGAGACTATCAACTCATCAGTTTATAATCTCTGGGTTGAAGTCTTTTGGTCGTTCGTGTTACAATGCGTTTGGAAAAAAAATGCACTTTACTGAAATAGAGGTGTATGTATGTGGTGATCAGATTGTTATACAATGGGGAAATTTCAAAGGGTGGGGGTACATCGTTGAAGCAGGATTGACTCCAGGCTTGATTTCATAGCAGTAAAGTTATACTGGTTGAATAGAATGACCATTGAAAACGAAACTTTATAAGAGAAAAGCAGAGACTATTTTATTGTTATTAAATGACAATGAAACGTAATGTGAACTCTGATTTTATTGAAGAGCAGGCAAAATCTACGAAGAAGTCAGAATATGTAAACATTCTTTGCTTGTGACCGACACATACACATATCCTGCCACGAGTCAAGTCCCACTAATTAGATACAGTTTACGACTCGAAAACGAGTTTTAACTCCCATTCACATCTCGTAGAAGTCGAACGATTCGACGGTCCTTAAAAATGCAAAATAGGAACGAGGCTAATCTCCAGCCATCTTGACCGTGCAAGTTGGTTGATATAGGATTTATTATCTTGCAAAATTATATCCTTTTTATTACATGTAAGAATCAAGAATGACTTTTTTGGTTCGCGAGCCGAGACAGCTTACAGTGTTTGTAGCGCAATAATCTCACGAGAGTCGTTTCTAGTTTTTTTGTTGTTTTTGTTTTGATTGTTTTCTGCCGCTTTTATGCGTCTCGATCGCCGACTTTGTTTTAGGAATTAGGAACTTAGTACGAGTTCAATTTTTCCATGGGCGGGATCAAAGCGGGAAATCTCAATTGGGCAAGATAAGCCAATCACAAGACAGAATTCACTTCATATTGCCCCATAGGCGCTGCCAGTAAAACAATAAATGAAACTACCAGCGACTCATTCCTGAGTTTGTGAACGAAAACTCCGGGCAACATATTCAAAACGAATCTCCTCCCTACGGTCCTTTCCTAAACATCGTTAAACAGGCAATAAGCTGTGTGAAAGTGGCCATCAAGGCTGACATCTCGCGTCCGGAAATTCAAAGACGTATCAGGGGATAACAGTGAGGCCAGATAACAGATAGATAACAGATAACAGGTGAGGCCAGAGCCAGAGGAGTCCCCCTGGGGGAGTTTCGAACACAACAACTGCTTGAAGCTCTGTATAGAAACATCGACACTGTGACCGCGGCTAAAAGTGCGCAATGGAACCGCTTTATGCAAACCTATCTTGCCAAAATGTTAGAATAGAGAGATTATCATTGAAGGGTAAACTGAAATTCAAAACAAGATAAGGAAAAACTTCCATATAACCTCATACATTAATTGTGCATTCAATTTCATTAATTATGTCTGCACTTTATTGTTTTTCAAGACCTATATCTTATTAACCAAGCGCGAGGGCCGTACTGGGAGAATATCGGCCCGAGGTCTTGACAGTACGGACCGAGCGTAGCGAGGTCCGTACAAAAAAGACCGAGGGCCGATATTCTTCCAGTACAGTCCCGAGCGAGCTTGGTTAATAAGAGATTTGTTACACGACTGAAGTTCAAAGGGACACAAGTGCGGTATCATTCGGGACCATTCGGAACAGTGCCCGGTCCAATACTGAGAGAATATTGACCGGCAATAGAGCATTTTGATTGGGTGATTTTAGTTATTGGCCCTCTGACTTCCCGAGTCGTGTGATAAAATGACTTATTCCCAGGGGTTTAGCAAATATACATCATTAGTATATACTAAAACAGTGGATAGCGTTGAAGGCGCGTTCTGACTGGCTAGTCAAACAGTTTTACCACTTTCACCTATAGGTGGAAGTGGTAAAACTGTTGAGATTGATGAGTCCACGTTTGGCAAGATGAAGTATCACCAAGGTCGAGCCATCGAAGGAAAGTGGGTCTTCGGTGGCACTTGCCGACAAACCAAGGCTAGCTTCCTCGTTCCGGTAGAGCCTAAGGACAAAGACACACTATTGCCTCATTATAGGTGGTTTGCAACCAATCTCTAGAGACACAGGTAACAATGGTGAAAGGAACAAATACTGGTGGACGAAAAAAAGAGGCTAATGAGATATTTATTGTTTACGTCCACCAACATGGCGGCAATGACGTAACGTGCAAACCACCTATACGCGTTCAAATATTGCCGGGGACACCCGTGATGAGCGACTTAGGGAGAGCTTACAATTGCATAAATGACGAGGGCTATGATTATCTCACAGTAAACCACACCCTAAACTTCGTGGACCCAGACACTAGTGCCCACACACAGGGCATTGAAAATACATGGTGGGGAATAAAGCGAGGATTGCCCCGGACAGGAACATCCTAAGAACTTTCCGATGGCTACCCACAAGATTGTATGTGGCATCAGCACTACGGAAAGGATCCCTTTGGAAACGTTATCGAACATATCACCCACCTTTACGAAGTCCATAAAGACTAAATAGAAAGGTTTCTTTGCAACACTCTATGCACCTTACGCGATCCG
The DNA here is from genome assembly GCF_964205215.1 of Stylophora pistillata. Taxonomy (NCBI): domain Eukaryota; kingdom Metazoa; phylum Cnidaria; class Anthozoa; order Scleractinia; family Pocilloporidae; genus Stylophora; species Stylophora pistillata. The sequence goes on from NC_142525.1 coordinate 9,825,878, forward strand.
CCTTCGTCACTCGGCCACGAAAGAAACAAAATAATATATACTTATTCACCAATCAAACTAGTGTGATGAGCTCCGGCATCATTTCTACAAGGATAATGAAAGAATTAATCAAAACCACAAGAACAGGTAAAATTTCACATAACTTTGCTTTAACAAACTTTACAGCCTGACGATAACCTTGATATTATTTTCTAGCCAACCACAGTCTTTCAACGCGAAACTCGACATTCAGTTATGTTTCAAAATTAAAAACTTCTGTAAAACTACTTAAAAATGTTTCGTTTTCCGGAGCCAAAACGCGCCAAATTCACCCTATTTCAAAAGAGACTTACAAAAAAAATCAGAACTTTGAAAGCAAAGACTACTAGTCTCTGAGGAATTCTCTTGTTATCGCTATTGTTTTCATTGAACAGAGACTGAATGCATAATTACTGTTGGAGTTATGTAGAATTATTGTCCAAAACAACTTTGGAATAGGCATTTTTCAATTGGAATTTGATGTTTGAATATTGAAAATAAAAAACGCTGAATTGTTTGTACAGGTGCATAAATGGTTGTCTTATTCATACTAATGCTGTCCAGGAATACTGTTGAATTCCAAACAGTGTGATAAAGATGTTAATGACTGGTTTATCCGCTATATTTTTTGTGTATTGTCTCGATTGACTTCCAAGATGGTGTAGATGACTTGAATGTTAGCGCAAATGAAAGTATATTTTTCTCTTTTGTTTGACGAATGACGCTTGAGAATGCCCAAAACTGTTAATGAATTCTGATTAAAATGCAAAATGGTTAACGACTCTGATTTACGTGAAAATGATGGTTTTTTGTCTCTAATGATTGTATTTTCACGCAATTGCTCGCCTCTTAACGCGAAAGAATGCGTATTTTCTCGTAATGAATAGCAAAAGGTGTAATGCAAAGTGAGCAAAACGAAAATAAAACACTTCAAACTAACAGGAACAGTTCAGAGTCCTCAACAATTAACAGGGTCTTAACACAGTTCTCTTGTGTTCTCCTATTAGCCACAAACATAATCATCTAACTTGACTGGACGTGTCCACGTACGCTGCGGCGCCGTAACATCTCGCTTTCAGAAGTGGCATTCCCTTCCTTTGCGGCGGGCACGCTTTCAAAGAACGATGAAATCCTCGCAACCATAACGCCATCATCATTTCCCGCGGTCACCATGGATCCCTTTCTCTTTATCTCTGTGCAGTCTCGGATCATTTGGTGAGTCGCTATTCTTCTTTAATCATTTATCTTGACCAGTATGGTGTCACCTCTCAAGGTTGACGGCTTTACGTATCACTTGTTGTTTGCATGCTACTACATCTTTGCCTTTACCTTATCAATAAAACTTTGATGCTTAAATTTTTCCCAAGTGAAACAGAGAAAGTCTTAGTAGATTGTCAAATGGATCCTTTTTTCAGATCAATAAAATCTACTTTTACCACAACTCCACCTTATAGGAAATTAATTTATCTGCCAAACATCAGAGAATACCATCTAAACTTTCCAACCAATTTAATGTGGCCAATAACAACATCAACTCAACTTTACAGCTAAAGAAAACACTTGATTGATGTTTGGAACTAATTTCTGTAATGGACAAGTAAAATTCAGGTACTGAGGCTTCAACAATTATCTTCAATGTCGAATCCTAAGTCTCTCTTCTTCATCAAGTTTTAATTCTGATATTTTAGTTCTCGCTTGTCTTCATTTAAAAGGCCACGCTCCATTGGCCTCTTCAATTAATCAAATATGGTCTGTCTGTTGTATGCTGTCAAACTTTAAAGGACCTCTATTTAAAAATGATAGCAATTAATTTGAATAAAACATTTACAAATAAAAGTTAGGTTTTATCAGTGGTGTGACATTTACAATGATGGAAGATAATAGTTGTAATAAAGTAGATTTAGCTTATTGTACCTGTCGGCAAAGAACACTTCATCAAAGTAAATGGTTTCAATGTGCTAATCGTTCTTACAAAACACCATGAAGTCACATGCACATTTTGAGCCCAGTGATGGCCATCTGCCCCATTACCTGAAAGTAATACGTACTCATAAGTTTTTTTCAGTTTGAGTTGACCATTAACAATCTTTAAATACTTGGCATCTCTGCATGACTCACACTGGGGACACTTGATTTCAAGCAATCCAAATATCTCATTGCGTGTAGGGTCATAGACAAGAAAATCAGTGCTTACTCCTAAAAAGGGACAGCCTGGATTAATAACAATCCTTGTTCGATATGCATTGACAAACCTGCTGTTGACATATGACTGTGCTGCCTCACTTTCATGTGCAAGTCCATACCTCATGGCAGCAGTCTGAACAGTCTTCTTTTTAAGCTGAGTTATCAAAGCCTCATAATCACTTTTTCGTGAACAAATTTGCTTAAATTTTGAGGCAGTGAACCGCCGCTTTCTCAGCTCCTGCCAAAATGGATTTTGAGATTGGTCTTTTGTTTCCCGCTCAATGTTGGATGCTTACTCTTAATGATACCTTTAATGAATCAAAAACATTAGCCTGTGGGCGTGGAAGAATATGGCTACCTAAGGAATCAAGCAGCTTTGATGGTAGGACAGGTAGGGCATCTCTCTGATCTATGGATAAAAACTTACTGTTTTCCCTAATAGTAGGTTGTTGATAAGACACAACACATGCCTTAGGTACAGTGCCATAGTTGCACTCGACATGCTCTAATTCATTCTCGCTAAACAATGTACCAAACTGTGTTTCTTTGTAGTCAGTTTTAGCCCTTGCCAGAAATTCCCTTATAAATTCTGGGTTGGGTTAGTTTGGCATAGGGTTATACAAATTACTCTCTACACCATCTATGGCACGCTTCTTACATTTAGGACCTCCCTCTGATTTTAATTCGGGTTTTCTAACAATAAGATTATCAACAGCTTCAGGATGGATTCCAGCTGAACGGGGCTTGTGCCATTCCTGTGGCATAGGTGTCTTGGATGGTACTTCTGGGACAGCATCAAATGTAAGGAGGCATTAATGTGCTGCCTGCCACATCAGTGCCACCTTATGGTTACATATTCCCTGGCCAGCCTTACATGAGCAGGAATGATCCACCACTTCCTCATTGTAAAACGAAATCTTTGAAAAAATATAAAACAGAAGTTTTTTTTTAAGCTTATAATTATTATTTTGGAAATAAGGAAACAATTAACAAGAAAGCAGGAAATTAAGAAAAAATAATTTACTATAATTTATCAATTTGTAGTGAATAGTGTACATTCTTGTTCATACTGAAATAGGAAAAAAAGGGAATAATTCAAGGCTATTGGAATTATATGAAAAAACTTTCACAGTATTCAGTAAACTGTCAACTGCCGCATGCACTTAGGTAACTTAAATTTAGCATTCAGCTAAAAAACAACCATTCAACTAACCTGTAAGTAGTGTGGCTCTTCATTATTCCTTAACGACTTAAAAATCTTGCTCTGATAAAAACAGCGTCATCTTCTCTTTTACCAACTTAATGAACAACCATACCGGTAAGTAAATACCTGCTTGGAAACTCCACGCCCGGCTTTGCAAGCTTGTCCATAAAAGCAAACATGGCAGAAATGAACGATTTACTTTCATAATCTTTAATAAATCCTTCACAGAAAAAACTTATAGCCTTTAACAATGCCACTCTGGGGTGCTTTGTTCAGCTTAACAAAAGTATCAACGTCTTTCATCGTCATTTCAGGGTTATCTTTCAACAACCCGTTCCATCCGATCGGCAAGACACTTCTAGCACTAGTGACTAAATATAGGAATGGCTCCGACCTGTAATTGGATGATAAAAATAGTGAAAGTTGATAAGTTACATCTTAACTCCTTGCACGTGAGTATTGTTTAACCGTGTGTCTCCAAGCGGAACAGTGAAATAACAATGCGAGCGAAAACACCGATGTGTCAAACAAGAAATGGTTAGATACAATGAAATATATGAAATTCATATTTTTTTTTTTGTTTTGAACTGCGGTATTAGATACATATAGCACGATCCTCGCAGTAGATAGCGCTATTTAAGCAATAGCGAAAATCAGACCTGAAAAAAAAAAAATATATATGAACTTCATATATTTCATTGTATCTGATTTATCACTTTCACGGGTTTATTACGAATCAACTTAACGGCCTGCTCCCAGTTGGCTTGTTAGCTCAATTGGTAGAACGCTGCACTAGTATCGCAGAGGTCAGTGGTTCGAATCCCGTATAGGCCTGATTTTTTTCAGGTCTGATTTTCGCTTAAATAGCGCTATCTACAGCGAGGATCGTGCCATATGTAAGAAATGGTTACTTACATAACGAGGGGAGGGCCTTTCTTGTTCTGCGAGGTCGTTCAACGGTGATCCGGCGAGGACTAAGTTATCCGCTGACAAATTCCTCTGACTAAACTCAATTGGTCAGTCTGGGCTCAGTTGAGGCGAACGATCAGAGTTTGGAGCCATTCCTGTATTTAGTCGCTCCAATTGGAGCGACTAAATACAGGAATGGCTCCGACCTGCAATTGGATGATAAAAATAGTAAAAGTTAATTAATAAGTTATATCTTAACTCCTTGCACGTGAGTATTTCCTTTTTTCAGGTATGGTAGAGTTGTTAAAAATTGCCAAGCGAAATTAAAATTATCCGCGACTTTCTTCCTTTCGGTGTTGTCCAAAAGTAGACGAGGAGCCCGATGAATGGATTTGTCTTTCATGTGAACAATTTTCCCAGAAAGTCAATGTAGAAAAAGTACCATATAACCCCATACATTAATTATGCATTCCACTTCTTTGTCTTTCACGACAAAACTTTAAAAACAAAGTCTGCTAGTCTAAATGCATAATTAATATATGGGGTGATATGGTACTCTTGCCAGTCAATGTTCCACGAAGAAAACTCCCTCGATTCCGGCCAAGCAACATTTCTCCAGCAGAGCATACTGTAAATTAAAAATATCGGTCGGAGCGTCACGTAACATTGCGTGATTTTCGAAACGTGATATGCAGTTGCTCCATTAAACTTTAGACATCACATAGCCCTGTAATAATTTATGAGGGCTCCATTCACAAGCATTGTAATGTTCAACTTAAGAAGAACTTAATAAAAAGCTCTTTCGATTTTATTTCAGTTTAAAATTTATTTCGCAAAAAGGTAAAAAAAAAAAAGAAAATTAATAAACGCATGAGTAGGTGCCATTCCTGCCAGCGGTGAAATACAGGAATGGCTCCAGTCTCTAGTCGTGCTTATGCTAAATTTCAACTTTTTTGTTGCATTTGAAGGAGTTTGCTCAGTTGCTAGTTTGTTCTGAGCATTGACCTATACAGAATATACAGTGACTCTGATCTGGAGAGCTCCGATGTTACAGGCATTGTTATTAGCTTCAATTAATCTAATCTTTAGAGAATGGAAATTTTTGTCATCACACTAAAACATTGCATGATAACTACCCATTGACAAGTTACTATTAAGGATACAAATCTCTCTCAACTAGTGCAGACGGACCTGTCTCATTTTCAAGTTACAGAAGTTATGAATTTTATTTCCTTGCGGGAAAATGCTGGATTATATACCCGAGGCCAAACCGGCCTTTTTTCTTGAAACAAAATTATATTCTCTAGATATTTAGGGTGTTGATACTTTTTCTGCGTTTGACAATGAACTGTTACCCTAAATCGTCTTCGATGAGCTTATAAATCCAGCGACAATTGTAAACACATGGTAATTAAGCCTAATTTTCTTGTGATTAGCTGAATCCTGATTTGTTTGCGAGCAGAAAAGTCGTGCTCTGAGTAGCTTCTGGTTTGCACCACCTATTTGGGTTCAATTCTTAGACTCCTAATAGCGGCAAACATCTCATTTCTCCTTACAATATCGCCCTCTGAATCAAACTTTGAGGTATGGCGAATAAATCAAATGATCACCAACTAAAGTAGCTCTTGCTTGTTAAACAAATTGTCCTAATCAGGAATGTAGAAAATTTACGGAGATCAATATGAGAATATGCACACTGATGTTTGTGTAGCGACCGCCTTTCAAGGAGAAAAAGGGTGCAAGAAAACTATTATAAAAGAAACCATACGCCTGACACAATCCAACTTGTGAAGTCCGCTTATTGGAGAGCGACATACAACAATGGCAATAAAACAGTACCAGAGATTCGAAAAAAGTCTCACCAAGATCTAGAACCTTACAGGACCGTCAAAGACTGTAAGGTAACTTGGAGTTCTGAACGAAAAATTCTTGCTCCCAACATTCTGCTGCATAAGGAGCTCAAAAATAGGTCCCTTATGTAGATAATAGCATCACGTGATGCGTAACGTAACCTAAACGACAGGGATGGCGTTACAGTTATGAGGTTAACAAGAAAAAGGCGTATTCAAAATTGTCAGAGTCAATGATAGTTTTGAAATCTATTAATTGCAAGAAACAGTTTTAATCAAAATTAAGATTTAATCTAACTGGCTTTCCAAGACAGCTTTCTTCATTGTGTTTCCTTCGAGGAGGGTAGGAGTGTGGGGAAAGTGAACAGCTTAACTTATGGCTATGAATTGTATCAGTAATCCAATTGAGAATATGATAAAAAGAAAATAATTCAACTACTGGAAAATTATGGACGAACGATCGACGTTTCGGCCATATCAAACGGCCCTCATTAGGAAACTGCCGAGTTAACTTGTGGGTAAGCATTTTTCGAGTCTCAATATATTTTGAGACTCGAAAAAGACTTTGTTTTCTTCGCACTTACATTTCCTTCTTGCCCAGTCTCCTTTCTTCAGATATTCCAAATGAGACATTCCAGTTTTGGCGACCAGTCATTATCCATCGCTTGAGGAAAAGCAATTCGTCAACTTTTGGGGGATCACATGGCTTTCAAGGGGTACAGAGATGGATTAGTCGTCACCAACAGGAAAAAAAAGGGAGGCACTTTAAAAAAACTGACTGCTATTTTACTCCCAGTGAAGTGGGGAGGGGGGGGGGGCCATTTCCAATTTTCGGAGTGTGGACATAACTTGCGGTCAACAACAGGCGTACAATGTTGGCATAACACGAGCAAAAAAACTCTCTTGTTTTTACGCAAATCTATCAACTTCGAACGAATTTATAGCATATGAAAACTTCACTGACTGCTTTAAACTTTGGCCCGAGGACTTACAAGATACGAGCCTAAGGAAAGAATGCGGGGGACTTCAGTTTACGAGAGTGATCCCCCATAATGATCGCCTACATTAAGGTAGTACGTTCCCAAACTTTTCATTGATATACACTTTATACTAGTGACACCTCAAATAGCGCGCTGAAATCTTCTTTTCGTGAAGGACTACCGTATCCTTAGGATACCCCTTTTTTTCATTAGCAATCAGCGGTCAGCATGGCACTCGGACGTGTTCTTCTTGGCTCCGTAGTTTTATCATTTTTATTGTTTTTATTTGGGATCTTTACCCTGAGAAATATTTATCTGGAAATAGCCTATATTATTTCTCTTGTACACCGCTTCGTTTTGGCACCTCAGTGTCTTCGTTGGAAGTGATAACAAGCAATATACATGTAAACTCCACTCGGAGATTAGGCCTCCATCTTGGTTGTCGACTTCGTGGAATGAGTTACTTCGGCGCCAGAGTGAACTATCATCACAATTCAACTTCCAGTTTTCAGCTGATTCGACTGATCAAATCTGGTGATGCAAGTTTAAATCCTGGCCCCTCTGTTATTCAAACTGTAATCGGAAATCGACACTCGACAAACGGCGACTTTGCTTATGCTGCTGGCAATCGGGCACCACCGTGTCTGCGTAACTTGGTCAACATTATTGCGGCCAAGCATCAACAAGTATTGGAAATATCTAGAACGATACGCAACAATTGTTGCTTTGCGTTCTCAATGCTCGATCTTTGAGAAATACGTCAGCGTCGTTTGTGGATTTGGTATGCGATAGCAAAGCTAATCTATTTGCTGTTTCTGAAACCTGGCTTACAGACAATGATACAGCTATTCTTAGTGAAATAACACCACAGGGATACAAACTTCTTCATTGTCCCCGCAGTGATCGCAGAGGAGGTGGGACTGCATTGATTTTCAAAGAATCCATCAACGTTGGAAAAGTTTCGGTTGCAGGAAAAGGGTCATGCGAGGTGTCGGAATGGTTGGTCAATCCTGCGGCTACTACTCGTTTGCGGGTTGTTATAGTCTATAGGCCTCCATATTCTGTTAAACATCCTGTGTCTACTTCAACATTTATCCCTGAATTCTCAGATTATCTCGAGTCTTTGGTCATGGCAAGTGAGCCCTTGTTGATACTGGGCGATTTTAACATTCATATGGACCTACCTGATGACACTGACTGTAGAAACATGTCTGACCTTCTGGTGTCGATGGGTCTTAAACAACATGTTGTACACCCTACCCATGAACTTGGTCACACACTGGATTTGATCATCACTCGTATATCTGATAACATCATTGCTGGGCGCCCCTACACTGGTGAGTTGTTTTCTGACCATTTCCCAGTCTTCTGTCAACTGAAACCTGTAAGACCTCTAGTGGCTGTCAAACGATTACGGTTCAGAAAAATTAAATCAATTGACCGTGACCAATTTTCCGAGGCCATTTGCTCTTCTCAGCTCTGTCTTGACCCACCGGACGACTTGGATACCCTAGCTCTGCTCTTTCGTGGTTCAAGTCTTATTTGGAAGGGAGATCTCAAAGAATTTGCATAAAAGAGACGCTTTCACAGTCATTTGATTTGAAGTGGGGTGTACCTCAAGGTTCTTGCCTTGGTCCGCTTTTGTTTACTATCTATTCAAGTGATTTGTTTTCTCTCCTGGAGTCCCATTTACCAACTGCGCATGCTTACGCGGATGACACTCGGTTGTATCTGTCCTTTAGGCCTAGTGTTGGCACTGGTGAGTTGGATGCGGTCACTGCCATTGAAAATTGTATTCGTGACATCAGAAAGTGGATGTGTGTGAGGAAATTAATGCTAAATGATGACAAGACTGAGTTTATGCTTGTTGGGACACGGAAGCAGCTCACAAAGGTGTCTATCGATGGCGTTAGAGTCGGAGATTATAATATTAGTCCTTCTTCGTCAGTCTGTAATCTGGGCACATGGTTTGACCCGCATTTGGATATGGATGTACATATTACCAAAACATGCAGCAGTGCATTTTTATTATCTTTATAATATCAGACATATTAGGAAGTACTTATCCAGAAGTAGCACCGAAACACTAGTTCATGCGTTTATAACAAGTAGACTTGATTATTGTAACAGCCTTCTGTATGGGTTACCGAAATATCAGTTGTCTAAACTGCAGCGTGTTATGAATGCTAGTGCTCGTTTGGTTTATTGTGCTCCGAAGTCGTGCCACATCACGTCTCTACTTCGCGAATTACATTGGCTGCCTGTTTGTTATCGTATCGAATATAAAAGAATTCTTCCTACATTTAAGGTATTTCATGGCATGGCGCCCGATTACTTGCGCCATTTAATATGTCTTGCCGCCGTCTAGGTACAATTTAAGGCGCAACGATGACTCCGCAGCTTTATTAACTTTCCCGAAAATAATATCCAAGAAGACCCTGGCAGATAGATTGTTTAGTTGTGCCGCCCCTAGACTTTGGAATCTGCTTCGTACCACAATAAGATCTATTTCCAGTTTAGATATTTTTAAAATTAGACTTAAAAATTTTTTATCTAATAGGGCGTTTAATTAGTTACTATAGTTGTTATGATTAAATTGCATTATTGATGAATTATTTTATTTATTTATTTATTTATGGAATTTTACAATTGTAATTTTGAACTTCTATTTTATTTTTGATTTAATATTTATTGTAAGGCGCAGTTGAATATTTTTATAGAAACTGCGCGGTATAAATTTAAATTTAATAACAATAATAAAACAATGTTCAAACAGAGCGATCAATAGCAGTCACAGTTCAGAGTCTTGTTGCCTTTGATTGCCTCAGCATTAGATGTAGGACCAGCATCACTAAGCCGATTCTTAGCCACGTTTAATTTTTGTCGGAGCCTTGTTAACTTTGATTGCCTCAGCAATGGAGCACCTGCATACTAAGCTGTCTCTAAGACTAAATCAATCTGGTCAGATTCTTGTTGACTTTGATTGCCTCAGCAATAGATGTAGCAACGGCATCACTAATGAGATTGTAACCCAAATCCAAACTGATCAGAATCTTGTTGCCTTTGACTGCCTCAACAATAGATGTAGCACCGGCATCACCAATCTGATTATCATACAAATTCAATGTGGTCAGATTCTTGTTGACTTTGATTGCCTCAGCAATAGATGTAGCACCGGCATCACCAATCTGATTCCTCATCAAACGCAATATGGTCAGATTCTTGTTGACTTTGATTGCCTCAGCAATAGACGTAGCACCGCCATCACTGATCTCATTACCAGACAAATCCAAATTGGTCAGAGTCTTGTTGACTTTCATTGCCTCAGAAATAGATGTGGCACCGGCATTGCTAATCCGACCCCAAGACAATACCAAATTGGTCAGGGTCTTGTTGACTTTGATTGCCTCAGCGATAGATGTAGCACTGGCATCACTAATCTGATTCTGAGACAAATTCAAACTGGTCAGAGTTTTGTTGAATTTGATTCCCTCAGCAATAGATGTAGCACTGGCATCACTAATCTGATTCTGAGACAAATTCAAACTGGTCAGAGTTTTGTTGAATTTGATTCCCTCAGCAATAGATGTAGCACTGGCATCACTAATCAGATTCTGAGACAAATTCAAACTGGTCAGAGTTTTGTTGAATTTGATTCCCTCAGCAATAGATGTAGCACCAGCATCACCAATCTGATTCCAAGTCAAACTCAATAAGGTCAGATTCTTGTTGACTTTGATTGCCTCAGCAATAGATGTAGCACCAGCATCACCAATCTGATTCCAAGACAAACTCAATAAGGTCAGATTCTTGTTGACTTTGATTGCCTCAGCAATAGACGTAGCACCGCCATCACTGATCTCATTACCAGACAAATCCAAATTGATCATAGTCTTGTTGACTTTGATTGCCTCAGCAATAGATGTAACACCAGCATGACTAATGCAATTGCGAGTCAAATCTAAATGTGTCAGAGTCTTGTTGACCTTAATTGCCTCAAAAATAGAAGTAGCACCAGCACCACTGATCTTATTGTCACGCAAATTCAAATTGGTCAGAGTCTTGTTGACTTTCATTGCCTCAGAAATAGATGTGGCACCGGCATTGCTAATCCGACCACAAGACAATACCAAATTGGTCAGGGTCTCGTTCACTTTGATTGCCTCAGCAATAGCTGTTGCACCGGAATCACTCATCTGATAGATAGACAAATCCATACTGGTCAGAGTCTTGTTGACTTTGATTGCCTCGGATAGAATTATTGTCAGTTCTTCACTAAGGTGCCACCACGTGGTATTGTAACTTATTTTAGTCATATTATAACCAAAACATCTTGCTAACTGCAGGTGAAAATCATCCTTCTTTCTTTTACATTCATTAATGGCCTCTAATGAAACTCTAACATGCCAACTGATGTGGTGGTGGAGAATGCCAACCCGATCCGCCATACTGGTGACAAGAGCTGCAGCTTGTTGATCGGACCATTCTGCTAAAATGCCGCATGAAAACAATAGCACCTGTTTCAGCTCTATGAAATATCTTGTATCGGAAACTAATTCTTCAGGTGTTATTTGTTTATCTTGAATCTCACAACAGACATAGAATGCTGCAAAGCATTCTTGAAAGCTTTTGTGTAGAAATGCATAATGTCGACTCGGCCTCAGTTTACTACCTCCGGGTTGAACTGACAGAAATCCGAATGCAGCCAAGTCACTAGGATGCTCTTCTAATTCATTCTCATCAAAATCCAACTTGTCATCAATCAAACCATTTAGCGCTATCAATCCCAGGGTTTTCAACTGCGATTTGTAAAGGTTTGTAAGATCTTCTTTCGTATCAGGTAGTTCTGTTTTTTTCCTGTATCTTCTCAAGACACACTCAATCATATTTAAATAGAGCTTGGTTCTATTTTCCGGAAGAGTGCCTCCAAATTCCTCACATACAAGGCAAAACAGTGCTGTGTTCAGTGGATTTGCACACACTTCTCGCAGGTTTTCATCGCGGGATATTCGTACCGAGAGCTCTTCAGCGATTTTCGACTTTTCCTTGAAGTACTTGGCGATAAATTCTCTGGCGTGTTTATCAGTAAATCCTTCCACCTCAAGCAAGGTGTCACAGCACTTTCTTACCTTTACTCCGGCTTCGTGTCGTGCAGTTGCAAGTATGTAACATTTCGGAAGCAGTCTTCCTGCAATTAGTTCTGAAATCCACGGCTCTTTACTGAAGGGTAACTCATCCAGTCCATCCAATATCAACAAGATGCTGGACTGGTTGTCGCGAATAAACTGGAAGAATTGCTCTTTTACTCCTTCCTTCAGATCTCGAGGTAGAAGTTGATCATCAATGGCTTCCCAAATAGCGGACTTGATATCACGACATTTAAGGAGCAGCACTGCTTTCATGCTTGAGACGCAATCCTGAGGGTTCTGTGTTTTTGTAGCCCAGTCGTAAACGCACTTTTTACAGTAAGTAGTTTTACCAATACCAGGTTCTCCTTCGATAAGAACGGTTCTTGGTTCTGAACACTCTTCATGCGGATTCAAGAGAGACGACATGGTAACGATTTTGTCAGTGACGTCTCCCCTCGTTTTCTTTCTTCTAACAACTTTGAGCCTTGTAAAAATATCACCCATATAAAACTGAAACTCTTCACACCATGGAAACGGTGAAAGCCATCCCTCGCGAGTTTTGTACAATTGGCGAATTCCATCTACTAGCTCAATTGGATCAAAACAACCTAAATCAAAACAAAGTGATACTGTGTTGACTTCGAGGATCTAGTCTGCAGAATGTAATTAGAATATGCAGCAACGATTGTAAAAGCCAACGATCCTCTTATTCCAAATTAAGCTGTCATCCCCCTAGCAGTCCCTCCCAAATTTAACAATCAGTCCACCTTTTTTAACTGACGCAGGCTCTTCCCAGATTCCCATAGGGTCGTGCTAACTCCATGAAATTTGCAAATCGGGTCCACATTTTTCGGCCTGAGGTGGACCGCAACCTTTATCCAATCACTACATTTGAATTGTTGTTTTTATAGGTACGCATTTCGAAAACTTACCTCCAGTTTTGCATTCCTCAGCTGAGACTGTCCGCTTACCCAGCTTTTCCTTCAACTCTTTCATTTCAGTCTCCACTCTTGTAAGTTTGGTGTCCATTTCATCTCTGATTTGCTTCAATGACTGTTTCATCTCCTCTACAGATTGAAATGTATAACGGCTCATCCTAAATATTTTTCTTTACAATCAGTATCAAAATGGTGCCCAGAAGAAAAAAGCTAATATTTGGAATACAAATTTCGCAATACGATTTGCCATCCGAAATGAAGATGTTTGATTTACCTTTACTGCCTTCAATTCCGCAGAAGGATTCTTAACACTATAGAAATTTTGTTTTCTCAAATTCCCTCTCACAGAACGATAAACTTTGTTAAGACGACTTTGACTAAAGTAGTTATTTGACTTGATAAGACTAAGTGATCGCTTGCTTGTTTGATGCATCTTCATTTAAGTCAACGATTCTGGAGTTTTTGGCATTTTTCACAATGAGGTCAAGAGTTCGTGCGTTACTCGAATATAACTAACCCAAATTCTATTCCGCACATCGATCATATGTTTAAATAACAAATTAATAAGCCAGAAAGTATCCCCTCCTTTATGTAGCAAATGTATTTTGAAATCTAAAATTGGGATTTTAGGCAGGCAATGAGGTCTCTTTCAGCTGGCACTGTCTACAAAGAGGCTCCCAATGACACTGAGAGCAAGTGTAAAAGAGACTTTTTTTGATGAATAAGGCGCGAGTTTCCAAGCCTACGATAAATCAGATTATGAACTCCTGAACAGATTGCGAGAACAACCAAGTCAATTAAGGAGTTGTTCTCAAGCTAGACGCTATTGAAACATTAACTGGAGTTTTCTTGGGAATTTATTATGTTATAAATTGGTGATTTTACATGCGAGGCGTAACTGGAGGTTTTTTTTGGGCAAGTTTGCTGGGACGCGCTTGAGTAGGTTCCGAAGCTGTAAGGGAAATGAAAAACACGGACTCACGCCTCAGGAGCGAAATAGGTCACAAGGTGGGGTCAAATTAAATTAAATCTGTAAAACCTAAAATATGGGTAAGTAGGCTGCCAAATAGGTGTAAAATATTGCCAAATGTGTGTAACATATTGTCAGATATGTGTAGTTGCCAAATGTGTGCAACATATTGCCAAATGGCAACCAATTACATGCGTGAAAATCAACATGAAGACAAGAATTAAAATCCCTCGCGCCATGTGACAAACTCTTTCTAAAATATTTCCCACTCTTGATCAGAAATGGAGCAAAAAGAAGGAAAAACCATCCTGATGATTGGATTGTTGGTTTGCTTTCATCCTCGATTTCAAGACCTCAAGTCCTTTTCTTTCTAAGTAATTCGTTTGTACTGTCTACATGGGTATACTTTAATCAAGGGTGGGGTAAAAAGTAGGAATTTAAAATACTTTATTTCCTATTCTTTATCAAGAAAGGTGCAAAAAGAACGAAAAACCACCTTGACGATTTTAGCGTACAATCCAACAGAATATTTCCATTTGAATCGTTGGTCTGTTGTCATCCTCGATTCAAGACTTTAAGTCCGTTTCTTTCCAAGTGTTTCGTTTGTAGGGTCTACACGGGAATATTTTAGTCAAGGATGGGGTAAAAAGTAGATCATTCTAGTCAACGGCAGACGCCATTTTGAATTAAGTTAAAAACTCCGTGTACTCAAGCAAAACTCTCAGCCTTTTTATCACCTCTGAGATATTTGAGCAGGGGACAAGACCATGATGTCGGGTACAGACGCAAACCTAATAGGGGAGCCCGGCCATTCCCATCCCAAGTTTTCTACATCTCCAACAGTAGAACGCCTTGAAGACAATGCAGATTTAGCAGCCAAAAAAGAAAAAGGACGACGTGCATTTTTAGACTCGAGCGCTATTCCAGTAATTAATATACGTATGATGCACGATCCTCGCAGTAGATAGCGCTATTTATGCAATAGCGAAAATCAGACCTGAAAAAAATCAGGCCTGTACGGCACTCGAACCACTGACCTCTGCGATAGTAGTGCAGCGCTCTACCAATTGAGCTAACAAGCCAACTGGGAGCAGGCCGTTAAGTTGATTCGTAATAAACCCGTGAAAGTGAGAAATGAGATACAATGAATATATGAAGTTCATATATTTTGAACAGCGGTATTAGATAAATATGATGCACGATCCTCGCACAGCCTGCTCCCAGTTGGTATGTTAGCTCAATTGGTAGAGCGCTGCACTAGTATCGCAGAGGTCAGTGGTTCGAGTCCCGTACAGACCTGATTTTTTTCAGGTCTGATTTTCGCTATTGCTTAAATAGCGCTATCTACTACGAGGATCGTGCATCATACGTATCTAATACCGCAATTCAAAATATATGAACTTCATATATTCATTGTATCTCAGTAATTAATATGCCAATAGGCTAATTCAAGAAATGGAAAAATGTCATGAAACTAACAGATCGAGGCAGAAAGTCACAATGCGGTCAACAAGTGTCAATACCTTAATGAAAGTACATGTTAGGCTTAGCGGCCAGTGCTGGCTTGTGGGTATTGGACTTAACAAAATATCAAATGGACAGTAGACTGCAGAATCGTCATGAAAGCAGCCACAAAATTACTCCAATGATATCATAGTCATATGTCTGCCACTTTCATTTCCCCCTAAGCTCTAAGTGGACACGAAAATTCCCCGGTATATTGGAGAACTCAGCTTACCCTTATCCATGGTTTCTTTGACAGAGTCAATCAGGACAGACAGATTTTCTTTCACATCTTTCATCTCACTCTCCATCTTTTCTATTTCACTTTTCATATGGGACAGTGCAAAGTTTCCGCTTTCTAAAAATCAAAATCATTGAAATTTATTATCCTCAGGCTGGTAAACCCTGTCGTTTAAAGACAGGTTAAGTTAATAATAATAATAATAATAATAATAATAATAATAATAATAATAATAATACGATGGCAAGATGGGAAGATGAAGAACTGGATAAAGAGTGCTTCTCGTGGTTGTCGGAGTGGAAGATGGCACTCAATAGCAGGGATCAACGAGTTGTATAAGCAGCTATTACCAACCAAGCTGTACCACTCCAGGAAGACTAAGACTCGGGAGGACCTAGATACCACGTGCAGATTGTGTGCAAAAGCTCAAGAGTCTGTGGCGCATGTACTTGCGAGTTGTAATGCACTTGCCCAGACAAAGTACCTTATGAGGCCCAATGCAGCACTAAAGATAATTTTCTTTGAGTTGCTTAAGGACTATCTTCTTATAGAAACGACCCCTCCTTGGTACTCCCAAATACAACCAAAACCAGTGTACGAGAACAACCAAGTTACAGCTTACTTGGATGTCCCTGTATACGCGTATAATACAGAAGCAAGGGCTAACAGAGTACATGCAAGGTTTGTAGACAAAGGAAGCCACATCATCCCTTTACTAGAAATGAGCTGCCCTTGGACAGAAAACCGTCACCAGAAAGGCCAGGAAAAGACAGAAAAGTACGCCGATCTACGCTGGGAGCTTAAACAGCAATACCCTGGATTCGAGATACGTCAGGTCAACTTAATTGTAGATGTCTTAGGGGGATACTCTAAGAATGTTGGAAGGAATGTTAGAGAATTGTTAGGTGCAAAGAGAGGGAGAGAAGTCCTTCGTCAGTTGCAGAAAGCTGTCCTTAGCGCCAGTCTGAACATCGCCAGAACCTTTAAGGTTCTTAGTTAGCTTAGAAATCTCGCACATGCCCGCCAGCGAGCTACTTTAGGACTCATAGAGGTTTTTATGATGCATTATTTATTTAGATTATTGATTTTATCTGACTTTTTCCTTTTATAATAGATTAACAAATGCATGTAATTTTAGTATGTAAATAAGACTTAGGCTAGCCACGGCCAACGCTTAGCCTGAGTGAGTAGGATCGGCACCCGGATGTGTATATACTGCCATAATAATAATAATAATAATAATAATAATAATAATAATAATAATAATAATAATAATAATAAAGGTTTATTAGCATTTCAAAAATGAATTGGCTCTTCTATGCTAAAATTACTATACTATTCTAATTAGGCTATATCATATAGTTTACAATAAATCACATTCTAATTACGAATTAAAATATAAACAGGGTAAAAGGCCTGAGATTCATGTTTCTAATCTCTTTCCAGCGTTATTAAAAAGATATGATGTCAAATTACTCTTAAAGGATCGAAAGTCCGTACAGTTCCGCAGATAACTTGGTAATGCATTGAAAATGGCTGCTGAGCTGTCTTGAAAAGTACCAGTTTGGATGGGCACCTTTAATCTGACTTCACAGGACCACCGTAGATTTCTTGCTGGTACGTGTTGTTCGAGTTTTAAGTACTGTGGCCAATAGTCAAAATATAGTGCTTTCAATACGCACTGCAGTAACTGATAACTTCTACGCTCTATCACCGGTAGCCAGCCCAGTTGTAGGCAGTCTGCTTCTTTCGCATAGCGACCTAGAACATAACCCGCGCATACAATCTGGACTCTTTGTAAGCGCTTTCCTGACACAACGGCAAGGGATAGAAAACTGTGCTGGCATAACCTAACTTAGATAGGATAGGAATGAAAATAAAAGTTAAAGGAATGGCTAAAGCCACATGGCATCATTCTGGTCTCTTTCTACTTGTTTTGCTTCTCTGCACTGCTACACGAAAGTAAATTAATGCTCCAGGTTTCAATGATGTAGGAGTGTTTTGTCTTTAGCCATTCACGTGAGTAAGGTAAAATCTGTTCTCAGCTGAGGAACGTTGAAATTGATGAAATTGATTCACGAGTTGTTCAGTAATTCTCCCAGAACATACATTTTTGCACTGCCGGGGCTTTGGAGGAATTCCAAGTTATCTTAAAAGACCTTTTCTGGTCGTTATGTGGGCACAGTCTAGGCAGAGAAGATAGTCGAACGCTTAGGAAAGACATCTTTTAAACAGACAATGGCCCTCTTCGTCTTGAATTTCAGACATGTGTCCTCTCAAGGAACGTAAAAAGTCAGTTAAGAGATCAGAGTAAGAAACCTCAGATTAATAGTCATCCCATCGTGGAGGTGTAACAATATTATTACTCCTTCTTTCTAAACCATTACTCTGTAACGAGTGACGACCACTCTCAACGCTTATCAGTGAATGATCAAAATAGCAAGGTTTAACGTAATACTCGTTTGCGGTAGTAAATACCTAAATTCAAGAAACACTGTTGCAGTGAGCTCAAGACCCAAACAACAACTGCAAGTTAAGCCTAATGAGCCAGTGACGAAGTGACAGTTATGGCCATTTTTCTCTGTGTAACTGTTTCCAACCACTAACCTTTTTCCCCACTTTTCTCAACTGAGGCCGTTAGGGAACCAAGCTTTTCTTTCATCTCTTTCATTTCACTTTCTATCTTCCCAGCTGAGTCTCTCAGGTCTTTTTCTATAGTGGTTTTCAGAGGCACTATGATCTTCTCCACAGAGTCTCTAATGCTCGCTGAAAATAAAAAGAAGAGTTTATGAGTAAATCGACCAGTACACACCGCAGTTGCGTGTTTCCAACGAACAAAAAACGATAGCTGTTTCCAACCACTAACCTTCTTTCGCACTTTTCTCAACTGAGGCCGATAAGCAACCAAGCTTTTCCTGCATCTCTTTCATGTCACTCTCTATCTTCCCAGCTGTGTCTCTGAGGTCTTTTTCTATAGTGGTTTTCAGAGGCACTATGATCTTCTCCATAGAGTCTCTAATGCTCGCTGAAAATAAAAAAGGAATAATTAAGTAAATTGACCACTACACACCACAGATGCGTGTTTTTAAGGTACAAAACAACGACAGGTTTATCAACGATTACCTAATGGTTCCGTCACAGGCAGCCCTTATTGGGCCCTGCTGCTAATGCTAGGAATTGAAACCAAGTCTTCCTACCTTCCATTTCTCCAAGCTTTTCCTTGATGCTGTCGTCGTCTTTCTTCCATTGTTTCATCAGTTCACGATAGTGCTCCTCGATATCCGGATCCATGCAGTCGTGCTCAAGATTATCTATATCTGTCCGAAGATGAGCTTTTCCCAGTCTCACCAAAGCTTCTCGTATCTCCTGCCAATAAGAACTGAAGCTTATGTCGTCCACAGAGGCTTGAGAGGCATGGCCGTATACCGTGTTCCTGTAATACTTCACTCTGGCGATGTCATCTGCAATGCTTGTATTTGCAGCTGGGGGAAGACGATCCCAACCAGTAGCAGGAGGGCTCAAACCACAGATATTTCTGAGCAGCACCGTTAGGAGCGTGATGTCAAAAGTCGCCGATGACACAGGTGAATGAGCAGGATACAGTTTACTCCATTGAGTTGGATTCAACACCTTCTTCTTCCCTTTGTACAGTGAATGCAAGGTGGCGTGGTGCACAGAGGTTTTTCCCAAAACTTTGTGTAGAGTTGCTGGTGGATGTATTTTGTCAAAGGTGGACCGGAGCACCTGAGATCCAACATCAACCAGGAGGCGGCACAGCCTAGCATAGTTGGTTGTCTCTTTTGAAGAAGTAAATGACGCCGAGGCGGTTGCCATGAAAATAACCCCGAGAAGAAAGTCTATTGAGCGTACAAATTAATAGTTGGAAAAATTAGTAAAACACCCTTTCAAAATGTATCTTGGAAAATACGAATGGAAAAGTTTTTGCAGTCATCATGGATCTCTTATCTTTTGAAGTCTTTTTAACTGACAAAGGAGCTATTTATTGGATATCGGGAAAGGAATCTCATAACAGACGTTTGTTCTCATAATATCAATGCAAAGTTCTATTTCAGTTCACACAATCTAGACTGCAAAGTTCAAACGGGAAAAGTAGTTTTGGGATTTGGACATTCCGACCATGAAAAGTTATATTCCAGTCTACCCAGTGTAAATTGTACAAATGAATATAAGAAATGACACACATCTGGATTGCTAAAGGAGAAGCAATTCATTAGCAAATGTTTCCTTCCACTTGAGTGTGTAAAGGGGACTTGTGTGCGAATGCGAGAGTAGGCAGGCAGGTGGGAGGATGGGCATGCAGATACATTGTACGTAAGTAGCTAGGTTGGTATGTACATTACAATTTTTGTGTCTGGCACAGTAACACCACCTAACCACAAAACACCAATATCCTTGAAACCTCAGTAATCCAAATTATTTCCTGGTAATTAAATCACGGGGGGCTGGTGCAGCTTCTGTTGGTGACTCTATAACCACAACAACTTTGCAATCACTACTAGTGCGGCTGCAGAAGTATAATCCAAACAGCACACCAAACAGGACTAAAATGGTGGTATGACCACCAGCACTGGACTTACAGTGTGATTACACAACTATAAGCATGGGACCTAGAATGCAGTGGCATGGATGCCAGTGTGGGATCTACACTGTGGTGACAAGAAAATCAATTTGGGACCTACACTGAGGTGAAATGACCACCAGCATGGGACTTACACTGTGTTGACATGATTATCAGTAGGGCACCTATACTATGGTGACATGACTACCAGCATGGGACCTGCTGTATGATAACGATACCCCCAGACTGGAAGTTGCACTGTGGTGACATGACTTCCAGCATGGGACTCACACTGTGATGACATGACTACCAGCTTGGGTCCTAAACTGTGGTGACACGACTACCAATTTGGGAACTACATTGTGATAATAAGGATACCAGCATGGGACCTAGACTTTGATGACATAACCACCAACATGGAACCTCTACTATGGTGACATGACAGCCAACTTGGGACCTCTACTATGGTGACATGATGGCCAAATTGGGACTTAAAATGTGTAAATCATGACTTTCGGCATGGGATCTACAATATGGCAGTAAAAGTGAAAGGGAATGAGACAGAGCGTTAATCAGCATGGACTGCTGCCGAAGAAATTATTAGAAAGGGACCTTGAAGGAAATCTGAATGCAGTTCACTACAGGCAGGTCCCTTGTCAAGTTTTCCTGACAGGTGACCAATACACTTTTAAGTTCTATGGAAAGAGAGAGGTAACCAGTATTTTGATTTACAAAGAACACAACCCTTTCACCCGGAACAAAAGAAAGGCAGACAGCACCACTGATGCAACTTCAATTGCGATATCAGAACAAAGTTATCAGAGGCAACTGTGGATTGGAAAGCTGACATAAAAATACCATGAAAACAGCCTTACCATGCTGCAGTTTAAGGTTGAGAGCTTATTCCTAAACATTTATGATTTTGTTATTCTGTTGTTTACATATTGTAAGTGCATAAATAATTGGAATAATTTTACATTGTTCACTCAGTTCAAACTAAGTGGAATGCTCTTCAACATTTTAACAGTCAGGTTAAATAATAACAGTCACAAAAAGATGAATTTAACACTGATACATGTAGTAATATACCAACCTTTTTTCAGTCAAAGTTTTGAGATTTTTATCTCCCGTACCAGCATGAAGACCTTCTTCAATCACTAAAGGATGTTCCTCACGTGTTTCAAAGGTGTCCTGAAAAATTAACAAACATGTCTTTAACACTCTTTCTCAACAGCCTGAAACATTTTCTCTTCAAATTCTTCGAATTCCAAAGACATCTCTACTATAATTGCTAAAAAAAAACATCAATAAAAATTAGTTGCTATGTTCTGAGGATACTGACAATAATGAGAGATGTCATCAAGCTTTTTTGAAGAGCTTACATTTAAATTTGAAAAACCTTGGAATTTGCTGTATACCTTTTATAATACACACTTTCAGGTACAGCTTTTTAATCAATTGCAAGTTCTTCCAAAATTTCAAGTTTCAAAAACAATGATTATGTCTGGACAATGAGGTTTAGTAGATAGACAAGATCATAGAAGATTTTACCCAAGAGTGATTGAGTTATATACACCAGATTACCAATCGGGAGTTTGACTTGCAAAGAGGTCAAATACTTAACTTAAGGACAAAATAAAAGTTTCCCTGACCAAATCTGCATAATTTTCTTAGACAGGTATGTATAAGATGTGGAAACTACAAAATCAAATTAATCTTTCTGCATTTTATTTAATCCTTTGTGTCCCAAAGTCTGCTTGTTAATTCTACCCTCTAGCCGCTTCACATTTTCATTGATGTAAATTAGTTTCAGGAATTTGGTGTAAGATCAAGATAACAACATCTACCTCATAAGTTTGAGTAAATTCTTTTTACTTGTTTACTGGATAACAAACGTATCTCACAATAAAAAGTTAAATTTTAATCACATATGGGAGTTGAAGAATTCACCAAGCAATGAACTATAAAACTACAAGCATTTGGAATTATGCGGAATTATGGCTGGTTCATATGAACTAGCCAAAACAAGCAAATGAAGAAACTGACAACGCAATCACATCCTCTGGTACAACCCCTCTTTTAGCAAGAGCACCAGCACCAACATCAGACACAAATTCCTTGCCCTAGAACCGAAACACTATCAAGATCAGTTACAGCTGCATGAATAACATGGAACAAATAATTAACAATCATAACAAACGCATCCTAACATTGTTCACCACAAAGAACATCTCCAAATGCTCTACATATGTCAACCACTCTTCCACTTTCAGGTCAAAATTTTCCATTCGGCCAAAATAAGCTGCCATTGGAGCACTGCGCATGAATGAAGCTGCACTCGCTCCTTGGACTTCATAATCAGTTGTATCATCTCCCGCAGGCGTACTCATCGCCAAAATTTGTAGTGTTTGGATAGCAAATAGAGACTAGAGAGGTACCAACTCAGCTAGTTTGATGGCCAGAAGTAACGAAGGTACAAAGTAAACACTACACACAAGAGGTGAGTCACATGCTTAGATTACATCATAACATTTTTGTCGCAGAGTAATCACCAGTATCATCCACAAACCATTACATTAACTTGTCATGACAACCTGTGAATGGATTAAAAGGTAAATAACATGCATTACCTTAAGGACAATATCTAAAATCCCTGACACAGCCAGTTGGAATCTATGCACCATCACAATTCACCACATACACAGCTATCTTTGCAATAGCAGCCTCGCCAATGACTTGGACAACTGGGTAGAGGTCTATTGGCCAAAAGCCTTGTAAAAAATTAATGCTAAATATCGTGCCCAAATTTCCTTAATCAGCTCCTCCCCTCAGCCTGGAGCACCATGAAAATTCAAGACATATTCCCCTGAACATTTCATTTTCCTGTCTATTTATCAGGTGAGAGAGGGGCCATCAGAGAAAGAGACTGTTTGGGATGAAATACATTGAAGAAGCACAGCTCAAGTATGTATCTTTCTGTCATTCTCTGCAGTTCAGGTGCAATAGCACATTGCTCTAATATTAGAACAATACATGCCTCATCGGATCCTTCTACCATCACAACTCTTAAGCACACTTACTTGTAGAACCAGCAGTAAAACCAGAGCTACTTAAATCATTACTAACATCTGCAGTTAAGCATGGTTGTAACCAATCCAGCATAACTACAAGCACTGATATGATCAAAAGTAATCAGGAAACTGGTGTCCTTTCGAAACAATACTGCAAGATCATGCTGAGTAGAGATTAGATCACGTGGAAACTGGGATAAAAAATGGGGACTAAACAAAGGGGCATCGCATTTGAATGACTGAAACCTGAGAATGATTCCCAACTCTCCATAAGGAACAAGCTAGTTTTTAACAGCAAGAGGCCCTTAATCACAAAAAACATAATGTGACTGACAAAAATAGTTCCTAAAACTACGTTCTTCGCGACAGCACAGTTATTATTAAATTACCATGATTCGGCCGATTGAATTTGTGACATTGTAGGAATGAAATAATTCGAAACTAAACTCACAAATAAACACCACCAGAGATTATAATTTCAAAAAGAATAAAAAACCATGAATTCCCGAAAAACATTTCATATGCGAAAAAGTAAATGCTTCTGAAATTCTGAAAACATACTAACATTTCACTTTCAGTTTCGATTGCGTTCAAGAGATGCGATTCCATTCCGTCTGGCAATTTCTGCTTTCAACAAAAAAACATTGCGTTTTCAAATACTTCCCTTGTGCTATCGCTGTACTGAAGCACACAACAACTACCGGAGATGAAACAGCCGCTCTGATTGCAAAACAGATTCACTGTGAGTAACTAACCTAACGATTCGAACTTAAGCGACCCTTCCCAATGTTTATCGATGGCGAGTATGTTAATTACGTGCAGAAATTTAGATGCATTTTAAACAAATGTGTCGATGTGACTTACCCTTGAATGAACTTAGAACAGAATAAAGACAAAGTCGTTACCAAGGGGGCTCAAAAATACCTGCAGAGAGGAACATGTTCCAAATCACATTCTTAAATTCAAAAGTTGAAGACAAATTCAGAAGTTAAAGAACTAGTCCAGTTATCGAACCGTTAACTCTAACGTATTAGTAATCTACCCCCTTCCACTTAGAATACATATTTAACTTAGTTGAAAACGAGAAGAGACTAACTCTAACAATTCATGTCTATCTATACTCTCAGAGAAATATAAATATTTCAATTCAACTGTCCTTATAGAGAGTGATCTGCACGCGCAAAACAACTCGTTTTCCTGTTGAAGGATCCGTTTCCAAGCGATTAAGACAGTCTGCTGTGTCTGCACAAAAACACAAGATCACAGAGGTTTTAGCCCGGAAATACCTCTGTTAAGTTGGGTTTCAGTGATAAGTAATCTACCATATATTTCGAGCTCTCGGAGCGCAAATGTAACTACGAATCGTAGTGTGAAGCGTGCATGTACGGAAATGCCTATCAGTTTATCGTGCTCGGTATGATCGCGTGATATTTTGCTCATGTTAATAACTTTGATTAGGCGTACGAATGTGGCCACAGTGGACAAGGAATCTTTGCTGCGATCATCCTCTTAACACTCTCACCTTTGTCACCTTCATCCTGTTCTAGGCCGAATCGGTCCTTGCTGTCAGCTTTTCATTTAACACTAATTGAGACGCTAAGACGTGTGGGAAGTTGGGCAGGAAAGGGTCTCGAATGGTACAGCAAAGCACCCTGGGCCAGATCACGCGGGGTACATACTTGTTCCATCTCATGTTTCTCCCACGCCTTGCCGTCCAGACATTGGCTTACGTCCTGATCGAGAAGACGCGAGTCTACGTTCATCAGACTGAAAAGGAAAAGAAAAGAAACTTCATTAATAAGAGTGTTGAGAGCTTCTAGAGACAAACATACGAAAAAAAAAAAACAAAATAAAGCAAAACGAAATGAAACAATAAACGCGCGCAAATGGAGAAGTACACTCACGCTTGCTGTCCTCCCGCTTTTTCTTCTTCCCACGAGTGCCCAAACAAGTCGCCCTCCACTTTTACTTTGAAAGCCAAATAGATAGAATTCATCACAGAATATCGTCCTATCTCTCGCCGGTATACCATCTTGCGCCGTCGTAGAGCCGCAGTTTGAACGAAAAATTGTTGGCACACCATTTCACAATTTTCGCTGTCACTTAGGGAAAGCAATAGAAGAGACTATTGTTGTCCTTATTTAAGAAAAGAAATGAAAATGTGTATTTTGCGAAATGAATACATGAAATTTGCAAATTGAGCAAATTTCACCGGCCAAAAGGATGAATCGGTCAGTTCACCACAGTATAATTGTGGACTGCATACACAACGTGGCAAATTACAGCTATGATTAGTAACGCTCCAACTAACCAAAACTTTTCTTCTGATCTAAAAATTCACGCGCCCAGATCTGACGTGTAATATAAATAAATACGGTGGAAAAGGAAAACAATCTTGGAGAAAAATGTTCGTTGCTGAAATAGAGGTGTATGTACGCGGTGATCAGACTGTTACACAATGAGGCTATTTCAAAGGGTGGGGCACACTGTTGAGGCAGGATTGATTTTAAGCTTGATTTCATAGCAGTAACGTTATACTGGTTGAATACGAGGACCATTGAAAACGAAACTTTGTAGAAGAAAAAAAGAGGGACAGTTTTATTGTTATTAAATAACGAAACATACTCTGAACTCTGCTTTTACTGTACGCAAGATTGATTAAAGAGCGAGCAAAATCGACGAGGAAAGTCAGAACACGTAATTATTCATTGCTTGTAAACGACGCATACGCGTATGCTGTCACGTGTCAAGTCTCACAAATGGGATACAGTTCACGTTTCGAAAACCAGCTTTAACATTCACAACTCGTACACATTAAACGATCCGACATAAAATCGTTCACGGCACCCTTTAACTCTCACGATATATTTTCAGTCCAACTAATGAGATACATTTTGCGACTCGAATATCACGCTTTAAGAGATTCCTGTTGATTTTAGTATGCAGAGCGCGCGTAATTTTGGCAAGCGAGTGCTCAGTATTTTCTGAGTATTTTTTTGGCCGTCATCTCTGATCCTAATGAAAGGGGAAGCTGGGTAAGAAAGAGACTTGTACCTAAGGGGTGAGCGACAGTGAAAAAATAAGGAACGTGCGAGGGTGGGAAAGTGAATGTCACTCCTTTCCTCCCCCACTCCCTCCCCCTACCGTCGACTCCAAATTTAACTTGGCCGGTTGAAAAAACGATCGCGCGCGTCTTAACGTGAACTCGCTTGTACTGCAGGCTATGTTGATTTAGGAGTATTGGACAACACTCCTTCAATTCGTTTTTCATGGCTAGAAATATCGGACACGCACGCGCAGTTGAATGGGCCAGAATGAGCAAAAGCGAGTCACGCAACTCCTCACGACTTAGAGACTTAACTGAGGAAATAGATTTAAAATCCCAGTTACCTCCTTACTCCATTGCAAAGTCTCAAATGTTCACTGACAGTTATTTAGTACGACCCGAGACCCAAAATATTCTTAGAACATTGTCGGCTTCCACGTCGTAATCGTTGCGTTTTTTCAAGATTAACAGTACAGATGATGCTATGTAGTAACAGTATGGCAGCAGTGGAAGAACAACATCACCAGCTCTCCGTAGATGTCCTTTCGCCGGAAATCTTTGGAGTGTAACAACTTTGTTCACTGCGATTTTAAAAGCGTCGAAGCCACACTTCAAGACACATTAAATCATATTTCTCAGGTCTTCATATCCATTGCGTTTTTAGGTCTTGTTTCTCTGTAATTGTGATATTTTCTGGTCGAGGAATGATGATATTCCTACGGAACCGTGCGGCGAAATCCACCATAAAAGTAGCACACTTCTTTGCTATTTCTTTGATCAACCATGTTGTCTTCAATCTCCCCGTGTAACCTGGCTTTCTTTCCGGTAACCCGGCTTTCTTTCTTCCAGTCTCTTTTTATCTTCTTGCCCGGAAATTTAAAACCTGGGGGATCTGAAGCCGGACTCTCCTGATGGCGCGAAAACGCGGCGCGAAACTTAAAGGTCACACAGCAACACAACGAATTATTTTGAATATGCAAATTTCAGCATCCGGAGAGCCCGATTTTCGGATCCCAAGATATTAATTATTTTCCGGTTAACAAGATTTCAGCATCACCTGTATTATTATACAGTGAAATGCCTGACAAAAATTTATCAAAAGAGGAGGTGAATGTGCTTATAAATGGAACAGTTTCTTCTCAACACCTTAACTACAAACATCTGGACTATGTTGTAAAACAAGCAATTGCTGGTGATCGAGTTGTGTACAGGATGGCTATCCGAAACACTATACTGTTGCAGTGGGCAAGTTTAAAGGACTCCGAGAAAAACCACATCGACTTGCTTAACGACATTATACCTGGAACTGTTCTGAGAATTAAAAGAGATTCCAAACGAATGAAAGAACGCTTGCGAGTTACGACCATTCGTCTAGCTGGGAGCTTAAGGGAAAAAAACAGATCCGGCTCAAAAGAGCAGAGAAATAAAATTTTAAACGGCTGGACAAACCTCAGCATTTTGGCCAGTGATGTAATGAATTCCGGGGAGATAGAAGAAGAACTAAAGAGACTTGAAGCAAAAAAAACAGTTTTAATGGAAAGGTTACAGGAGTGTTATGGTGAAGTCGATGAATGGAGAAAAAAGTATGAAAATCTTGAAGACGAAAGGGAAAAGCTTTTTGAGGAACTAACAGAGGAAATCCTCAACAGCCAGGATAAGAAAAAAAATTCTAATCTAGAAAAAGAAAATGAAGAATTGAAAAAATATGTAAGAAAATTAGAGAAACAGCAAAGTAATGATGTCAGTGAGAGACAGTTGTTCACTAAGGAGATGGCAACACTTTCTAAACGACAGGTACGTCGTAGGTTAGAAGCTGTTTCAAGCAGAGCACGAAAAGCCTTATGGTTCAGCAAACAGTATGGTTTGGAACTTGATGCTTTGGGCTTTAAAGACAAAGAGGGAAATCAATACCCATTAAAGGTGTCACCCTCCAGTAGTACATCATGTGCTCCTCCCACCCCATCACAAACTCCTGGCCCTACCCCTACACAACTTCCTGGTTCTACTCCATCAGCACCACCACAAGTCCGTGGTTCTACCACATTTACTCCACCTCAGGCCTCTGGTTTTATGACACCTACTCCACCACAACTCCCTGGCTCTACCCACTCCACCCCAACTGGAACCTCTGTTGCTGCCCCACCAACAACACCACAAACCCCAGTTGCTGTGCCACCAGTCTCTTCATTAAACAGGACACCACCATTGGGCGATCAGGTCACAACACAATGCAAATGGAAGCAATATGACAGTTTGTCCGACAGTGATAAAGAGAAAGTGGAAGCAGTACTGTTCCTTATGGATAAGTTTGCCGTGGGTGATCCTTTTGTGCATGAATTGAGCATGTTGATAAATGGGATGCCAAGGTCATACCTTATTAAGCAATGCAGAGACAACCTTAATAGCAGCTGCACGGTAAAACCAACCAGTTGACCAGAGCCAGGTGCTCAAATTTCTTTCAAAGAATCTCTTATCAGCAAGCTGAATTCTCTTGTAAGTATATATCATTTGATTTAAAATGATGTTTATTTCTGTTTCTTTCTTGAAACAATTGTAAAATAATACACAATTTCAAACATTCCTTTCACTGACAGGGAGAGAAGGGTGAACTGTCTACTGACAAGCCAGTCAGAGTAAAAATCAGTGGCGATGGAGCGCGAATGACAAGACTGACCAACTTTGTCATACTCAGTTACAGCCTCCTTGATGATAATGATAATCTGTTAAATGCTAGAGGTAAGAAACTTTGTTTTAGGTCCACACCCTTTGGGTTCAACCAGGCAATTAAAGGGGACACTTAACCACTGTTTTTTTCTTTTCTGTTTGAAACCCACACCACACTTCTCTTCCATTATGTTTGTATTCTATCACAAATGCTATTATACTAATCATTCACATTACATCATTTAGGTACCCACACTATTGCCATAATGAGTGGGTCAGAGTGCTATGCATCCATCAAGGCAAATTTCAAAGATTCTTGGGATGAAATAAATAAAGTGATAGCTGATGGTAAAGTGGCAATAAACCAAGGACAAGAAGTACCTGTTGAAATTTATCTTGGTGGGGATTATAAGGTTAGATGGGAAGCTTTCGGTGGAAGAAGACCACTCACTATTTCATTCTTAATAATTTGTTTTATTTCTTCAGTTTCTTTTATTAGCTAGTGGCAGGTCAGCTGCAAACTCCATCTATGCTTGCTTGTGGTGTAAGATCCACAAAGATCAAAGGTAAAGTGTTGTAAAATACATACCTGTAGAATTTAGCTCAAAGCCACAGTACTAAACTTTTGAATTAATTGTCAAAACCTAGTAATCATAAAGCTATGCATGGTCAATACAAAACAGAATGTTACTCTAATTATAAAATGCTGCTCTGTTGATGCTATGAAAGCAGGAAACCTGCCATTTCTATTTCAGATGGGACATGTCCAAGCCAGGAGACTTTTACAGCAAACCCCCCATGGCATTCACTTTGGCAGATGTAAAAAAGCATGCTACTTTAACTGAGTTCTGCTGCATTAACCAGCCTCTATTAAACATACCTCTCCATCACATTGTCCTCGATGAGCTTCATCTCCTCCTTAGAATCACTGATGTTCTGGTATGCAATCTGATTGAGGATGCCATGGAGTGGGATAATCGAGAAGATTTTTTAAAGAAGAGAGGAGAGCCTACAGGCTGTCACTTAAGACATCTCACACAAGTGATAAACAGTTGTGGCGTTACATTTTCTGTGTGGGAGAAGAAAGATGGCGATGGAAAGAGGATGGGTAAAATGGATTGGACGTCTCTGATGGGGGATGATAGAAAAAAATTACTCAAAAATTTTCCTGCAAAATTGGAGCGCTCAAAGGATTCCATCCACCGTAATACTACCCAGACAGTTATTAAAATATGGAAGGTATTTTTCTGAGCCCTACATATAATCCATCAAATATTTCTGCTTGTGTGCGATTGGTCTAAATGCACCTCGTGACCTAATATTCCCCAGTTATTGTTGGTTTATGATCTTAATATACACGTAGTATTGGACATTTTTAATGTTTGTAAAACAATTAATCCTCAGCACATCCAAGTTCTAAAATTTTATCCACTTTCCTCAAAGGACTTTGCAGACATTTATTTCCACACAGTATCATCATTGTTGCCAGAGCAACGAGAAAAATGTGGAGCAAAGGTAGGGTAGGTCCAATATGATACAATTATTATGTTTGACTAATGTTTCCAAACAGATTTTTGCTAAATGCTTCATTCCAAAGAAAAGTATAACCTTATTCTGCAGATAAGAGAATGGATCAAACTTTTTCTGTTGCTTGCAAATTCCCGTAAGGGGTATGCAAACAGGAATGTGACGCCTTACATGCACGCTGCTGCATATCACTTGCAAGATGTCATCAACAGATTTGGTAGTATATGAGAACGATCCGAATTTTTTTCAGGTCTGATTTTCACTATTGCTCAAATAGTGCTTTACTGCGAAGGATCGTTCTCATATACGTCTCATAACCGCAGTTCACACATATGTTTCATATGTTTGTTGTTGTTTGATTTATCATCTATGGGTTTATATCGAATTAATTTGATGGCCTGCTCCCAGTTGGCTTGTTAGCTCAATTGGTAGAGCGCTGCACTAGTATCGCAGAGGTCAGTGGTTCGAATCCCATACAGGCCTGAAATTTTTTTCAGGTCTGATTTTCACTATTGCTCAAATAGTGCTTTACTGCGAAGGATCGTTCTCATATACGTCTCATAACCGCAGTTCACACATATGTTTCATATGTTTGTTGTTGTTAGATTTGGTAGTGTAAAACACTTCAGTGGCCAAGGTACTGTCAGTGTCACTGGCTATTTTAATTTAGAACAAACTACATGTATGGCCAGTGAAATAATACCAATAAACTAACTTAACTGGTTTCCCTTTACACAGGCGTCGAAAAAAATAATGATGTGGCAAGAGCAGTTGTCCTTCACAAATCAAGAAACTGGGATAGCCCAGCAGATGTCATCAGAGCAGAGCACCGCCTTGCACAGTTGAGCCACAGAGAGAGGAGAAAAAGAAAATACAACAAACAAAATGAAGATTTCTGGAATACTGGAAAAAAAGAATTGATGTTTAATAAAACGAAACAGTGTGTCAGTTCCCAAAATGTGCAAGCAACTGAAAGCACCTCTCTCAACAGCAATTACAGTAATGGGATGACCTCAACTGTCAATTCACAAAATTCTGGCAGGAATTCAACCAGCAATAAGAGAAAGCATGCAAGCACAAAAAGGAAAGCTGGTGCTACTACTAAAAAGTTTAAAAGAACCAAAAATAGATAAAGAATAACTGAACAGATCTTTTGTATACTGAAGTTAATATTAAGAAAAGCAATATAGTATCATTGCTGTAGGTTACATTGCCTGAGAATAACATTTCAAGTCTTGAAAATGATTTATTTTTTCGAATGTACAATTTCAAGTTTCTGAATGTATTTGCTCCTAAATTTATACTGCGCATCACTTTAGGCAGCAACTTTAATAAAGTCCATGGTTATCTTTTCTTGAAAAGCCCTTGTTGATTCAGTGATCATACCTTCTCTTATATGATAGTTTTTGGTTGACCATGAAATAAAATGTCTTATCTTCATTGGGAACAAAACTTTTGTTCCCTGCCCATGAAGGTCAAGTAAACAATGCCAATTAGCAGGAAAAAATGATGGAGAAAATTCTTCTTGTGCTAAAAGTTTCCACTGTCCATTTATCACTCCCTTCTTTCCAAACAAATGTTGAAATACATCTTCTCTGAACTCCATAGTCACTTGCTTCCTTTGTTTAGATGCTTTCAAAGAAGCAGCAATGGCCACCCTAAGCCTGGAAACTTCATTTAATATGACATTCCTGTCTGGCTTGGGATGCTTGTAGTATCTATTCATGATTAAAATAAGTACAAATTAACAGAATCGAAATGACCCATTATGCATTAAAGTATAAGCAAGAACTAATTCCAAGGCCATATTCTGGAACACGACGAACGGTAAACACTGCAAAAATGCTTACTTCAGACAAAGCTGGTTCAAATGCTCTTGAGGCTCCCATGAAGCCTCAAATGAACTAAAATTCTTCCATTTCACCAGATATTCTCTCCCCTTAAGAGTAAAAAATAAAAATATTTCAGTTTCCTATTAAATACTCGCAAAATTACGCGTAGTTTGCGGCTTAACACAATTGAAGCGTAGGATTTATTCAAATTCTCCTGACACACTACCTACGAATTAAAACATTCTTTGTAGGAGAATATCTAAACTGATAATTAGCGAAAGTTACCTTTTCAGACCATTTCTCTGAACCAACTTAATGTTTGCAAAAGTCTTAGAAAAAATGTAATTATTGAGAATCAATTTACTATTAGCATAATCCCCTTAAAACGAAATTGATAATTTTTTTGGCCTGCATTCCGGGGATTTCCTTACGAGTTTCGCTTACCTGAATCACAAACTTACTTGCTGTCCTTGGCGGTTTGAAATTACCCTTTCCACCTCGAAAAAACGCCCGCCTTCCACCGTACGTCTCCTTGCCTTCAATTCTCTACAAATATCAGCAACAGTAACGCTATTTAAATCCGCGAAAAAGCCGATGGATGTCTTCCCACGCGTCCGACTAGACGGAGTTGACGCCATGTTGTTCAGAAGTCACGCTTAATTGCGTGTTGCCTCCCAGCCAATGGCGTGCACGGATTTAACTTCTGTGATTGGCAGGTCAAGTCACGCTCCAATCTTCCTATGTCCGAGATTTCTAGCCATGTAGTTGTTATCTGTTAATGAAAATTGTTTCCCACTTTACTAATATGGTCACTTTAGATGTGTATGTGATAGAGTTTGCTCGAGCTGTCAGTGAAATCATGCGAGAAGTTAAATATATATCGTAGTTAAACCTAATTTGTTTGTGAACCGCTCAATTCTGGTTTGTTTTCGACCATAGCAATCTCAGCCTGAGATTGTACTGTACCACTTGTTTGTGCTTAACCTTTGGACCCTGAACAACGACAAGCATCGAATTTCTCCTTACTGCGGCAGCCCGGTCTGAGTCACACATAAAGGTCACGAGAATAAAAAAATGATCATCAACTATAGAAGCTCTTAATTGTTGAACAAATTCTCCTTGTCAGCACCTAAAGAAATTTATACACAAGAGTATGAGAATATGCATACTGATGTGTAGCGACACCCTTTCAATGTGGAAAGGGGTGCGAGAAAACCGATGTTGAAGAACCATATGTCTAACAAAAATCCAACTTGTAAGGTCCTTTTATCAGAGATTCCAAAGTAAGTGTTATCTAAACTTAGGACAGTGCTGGACCTGAAACTCGGGGTTCTGAACGAAAATTCTTCCTTCAAGTAAAGTTATACGCTTCATAGCGCTCTAAAACATTTTGCTCCACAAGGACCTCAAAAAAAGGTCCCGTATGTGGTCGATAGCATCTGGTGATGCGTAGCGCAAACTGAACGACGGGAATGGCGTTACACTTAGGAAGTAAAAGGGTCCAAGCTTAATGAGGAAAAGAGCTATTTAAAAATTTCAGAGTCAATTAAGTTTTTTAAATTCTATTAATTGCATAAAAGATTCACAAAGGTTTAACCCGGGTGGCTTTCCAAGAAAAAGGCAGCTTTCTTCACTGCGTTTTCTTCGAAAGAGGAATTCGCAAGGGGCAGCTTAACTGGAAGGTGGGCATTTTTCGAGTTTCGACATCATTTCCTCTGCTTTCTTCGTACTCACATTTCCTCTTACCTAGTCTCCCTACTCCAGAAGTTCAAAATGAGACGTTTCAGTTTTGGAGACCAGTCATTATCCACTGCTTGGGGGAAAGAGATTGGATGATTCTTTTTTATCTATTTTTAGAGGGAGGGAGGGAGGGAGGGAGGGAGGATGTGAATCAATTGCTTTCAGGGAAACAGAGAGGAGTTAGTCGTCGCCAACAAAGTAAAAAGGGGGAATGTTTTGGAAAATTAAATGCCATCTAACTACCAAGGAGAGGGATCAAAAGAATATTACTGGCTTTTATAGAGGGAACAGTTCAAATTTATCGAGATCAAAATCCTCGAAGATTTCTTCTCCCCCCTCTCTTGGGCGATAAATAATGACGGGCTCCTCAATAAAAAACGCCAAGTTGAAGATGAGCACTAGGTCGACACTATCAATCGCTCCCAAGACCTCCTGCGAATGAACGGTCACAGCAACTTCTATGATCGTCATAAGTTTTACTGTCACAGTTTCTTTGTTCTTATTTCTTTCGTAGCTGGATACTTTAATTCCAAGAAATGCAACGGAATTATTCATTTTAAGTGAAGTTTTCAAAATAAGGGTACAGTACTACTATCACTGCGCGAAAAAAAAAAAATCAGAGAAAAGGCATGTTCTGTTCAAAACTAAACAATTTTCGCTCAAAAATAATCTTGCAATTGTAGGCCACAATTAATGACCTGGTTAAGCAATCATTACTTCAAAATGTTTTGGACAGTTTTAGATTGATTTTTTCATACGCTTGCAAACACGCTCGCATAGAGGCGAGTATGCAATTTTCCCGGGCTTCTACAATAATCGCTCCTTTCTTAAAAAAGTCAAGTAAGATAAAAAAGAACCAAAACTTTATTCAAACAAGTGGAAAGTTGGCCGTCATGAGCGAACCACGTTTGAAATTCGCGCGTGTACGAAATCGAGCTTTATGTTTTATCAGGCTTCGAGCGTATTCCAATCTGTTCTAAAACCAGAGAATTATTATTCAACTTTGCGAAGGTAAGTCAATCAATACCTAGTATATTGACCACGAGAACTGTTGAAGATGGTGATAATTTACCGTCTCTTATTGGTCCTACTGCATCTAAATAGCTTAGTTTATTCCACTTCGTTTTTAGTGGAACTTAGGTCCTCAACTAGAGCGCGTCAACTATCCCTACTTCGTGCAGTTCCCTTCGCCTCATGCCGGCCACGTGATGTGTTTCCTCTCTAACTCTGCAATTCTCGTACGTCGCCAGGTGTGCTGGGGTCTTCCTCTCTTTCGTTTCCCTCGTGGGTTCCACTCCAGTGCCTTCTTGACTACATGTCCATCTGGTCTTCTCAACGTGTGGCCGATCCTGCCCAAGCTCTTTGCCTTATCTCTTACTATATCAGATGCTGCCCTGTTTGTCTCCAAAACTCCTTGTTGCTGATTTTTCTAGGTCACCACATTCCCAGGAGGTTCCTCAAGCTCTTAGCGAGGAACACTTGCAACTTCTGCTGCAAAATCTTAGTCAGCCTCCAAGTTTCAGAACCATACAAGAGCACCGCCTTTACATTTGACCCAAAGACTCTCAGCTTGGTCTTGGTTTTTGATGGTGTGGATCGCCATATTGGCCTCAGCATCGCAAATGCATGTCTTGCCTTCCTAATTCGTGCCTGAATACCCTCGTCCGTGCCTCCCTTCTTGCTTACAATGCTCCCGAGGTATGTAAACTCATCCACTTCTCAATCTGCCCCTCTGTAACCGACACGCCATCGCCACGTTTGGTACCAACACGCATTAACTTTGTCTTGATGACATTGATCTTCAGACCGACCTTCGCACCATATAGCTCCAAGGCCTGTATCCTCTCCCTCATATCCTGTATTCTGAGCGACAGTAGGGCCAGATCATCGGCAAAGTCTAGGTCTTCTAAGGATGTCGTAAAGGTCCACTCAATACCTCTCTTCCTGTCAAAGGCTGTCCTCGTCACCCACTCCAGGGCGACCAGGAGAGATAGCAGGCTCGTCTCATCCCCGTCCTCGTATTCAATGGTTGGATCCTCTGTCCATTGTGTACCACCTGCGCGGAAAAACCTTCACAGAGAGCTCTGATGACGATGACCACCTTGACACGCATCCCGTAGTGCCGCAACAACCTCCACAAAACCTCTCTGCTGATACTATCGAAGGCCTTTTCGAGATCTACAAAGTTGACATAAAAGGAAGACTACCACTCGATGCTTTGCTCCACAAATATCCGCAGCGTTGCTATTTGATCCGTACAGCTTCGGCCGGCTCGGAAGCCTACGTTGTCAATCCCCAACTTTACATCTATGTTGACTCAGGATTAATTCCCTGTTAGATTGAACACCAGCATCACTAATATGAATCAGTAACAAGTTAAAAGAGGTAAGAGTCTTGTTAACTCTGATTGCCTTCTCTATTGATGTAGCAGCGGCTTCACTAATCTGATTGCATTCTAAAACCAAATAGGCCACAGTCTTGTTGACTTTGATTGCCTCAGCAATAGATGTAGCACAGGCATCACTAATCTGACTCACAGACAAGTCTAAATTAGTCAGATTCTTGTTGACTACGAGTGCCTCAGCAATTGATGTGACACCAGCATCAATAATCTGATTGTCTGACAAACTCAAATGGGTCAGAGTCTCATTAGCTTTGATTGCCTCAGCAAAAGATGTAGCAGCGGCGTCACCAATCTGATTGCGAGACAAATCCAAATTGGTCAGAGTCACATTAGCTTTGATTGCCTCAGCAATAGATGTAGCACTGGCATCACTAATCCGATTGAGAGACAAATTCAAATTGGTCATAGTCTTGTTGACTTTGATAGCTTTAGCAATTGATGTAGCACCAACATCACTTATCCCATTGCCAGACAAATTCAAATTGGTCAGAGTCTCATTTACTTTAATTGACTCAGCAATAGCTGTTGCACCAGCAACACTTATCTCATTGTCAGACAAATTCAAATCAGTCAGAGTCTCGTTGACTTTTATTGCCTCAGCAATAGCTGTAGCACCGGCAACACTAATCTGATTGTAATACAAATTTAACTTGGTCAGAGTCTTGTTGACTTTCATTGCCTCAGCAATTGATGTAGCACCGGCATCACTTATCTGATTGGCCATAAAATTCAAATAGCTCAGAGTCTTGTTGACTTTAAGTGCCTCAGAGAGGATTAGTGTCAATTCGTTACCTTGGGACTGAAGATGAACTGATTCTCTGGTCATATTTGAGCCAAGCAATCTTGCTAACTGCAGGTGAAAATCATCTTTCTTTCTTTTGCATTCATTAATGGCTTCCAGTACAACTGCCACAGCCCTACTGTTGTCATCGTCTAGATTGTCAACCCGGTCTCCAATACTCGAGACAAGAGCCATAGCCTGTTGATCGGACTGTTCTGCTAAAATACCGCACGAAAACAATAGCACCTGCTTTAGGCTGCTGAAATATCTTTTATCGGAAACTAATATTTCTGGTGTTATTTGTTTATCTTGAATCTCACAACTGATATAAAATGCTGCAAAGCATTCTTGAAAGCTTTTGTGTAGAAACGCATAATGCTGACTCGGCCTCAGCTTACTACGTCCAGGATGAACTGACAGAAATCCGAATGCAGCCAAGTCACTTGCATGCTTTCCTAATTCATTCTCATCAAAATCCAACTTGTCATCAATCAAACCATTTAGCGCTATTGATCCAAGGGTTTTCAATTGCGATTTGTAAAGATTTGTAAGATCTTCTTTTGTATGAGGAAGTTCCGTCTTTTTCCTGTATCTTCTCAAGACACATTCAATCATGCCTAAATAGAGCTTGGTTCTATTTTCCGGAAGAGTACCCCCAAACTCCTCACACAAAAGGCAAAGCAGCACTGTGTTTAATGGATTTGCACACATTTCTTGAAGGTTTTCATCGCGGGATATTCGTACCGAGAGCTTTTCAGCTAATTTCGACTTTTCCTTGAAGTACTTAGCAATAAATTCTCTGGCTTTTGCTTGAGTAAACCCTTTGACTTCAAGCAAGGTGTCGCAGCATTTTCTTAGCTTTACTCCAGCTTCGTGTCGTGCTGTCGCTACTATGTTACACTTGGGAAGCAGTCTTCCCGCAATCAGTTCTGAAATTCGTGATACTTCACTAGAGGGTAACTCATCCACTCCATCTAATATCAATAAAATGCTGGACTGGTTGTCACGAATAAACTGGAAGAATTGCTTTTTGACTCCTTCCTCTAGATCTTGAGGCAGAAGTTGATCATCGATGGCTTCCCAAATATCGGACTTGATATCACGACATTTAAGAAGCAGCACTACTTTCATACGTGCGACGCAATCCTGGAAGTTCTGCTTTCTTGTAGCCCAGTCGAAAACGCACTTTTGACAGTAGGTAGTTTTACCGATACCAGGTTTTCCTTCGATTAGAACGGTTCTTGATTCTGAACACTCTTCGTGCGGATTCAAGAGAGACGACATGGTGATGATTTTGTCAGTGACATCTCCTCTCGTTTTCTTTCTTCTGACGAGTTTGAGCCTTGTAAAAATATCACCCACAAAAAACTGAAACTCTTCACACCATGGAAACGGTGAAAGCCATCCCTCGCGAGTTTTGTACAATTGGCGAATTCCATCGATTAGCTCAGTTGGATCGTAAACATCTAAATAGAATTAAAAAGATACTGTGTTAAACTCATGGATCCACTCCGCGAAAATTCAGAATATACAGTAACGTAGTAAGAGTAAACGATCCAATGATTCCAGTCATACCAGGTTTAAAAGATTAAAGGATGCCGTGTAGCATAACTGAAGACAGCAAGCGAGTTGTGAAAATATTTTTTTGAAGTACTGTGCTGTCTAATTGATTAATTTTAGAGTTTCAGGAAATGTATAACAAAGGAAGTTTGTTTGCTGTGAACGGGCTCCTTCGTTCCTATCTGTTATTTACCGGTTGTAAAAAGTTATTTTCTGACATATGCAGTTTTATGGTGGTTTAAAATCAAGTCGTTTAGAAGTGGAACAATACCCTCAATCTCTTCATCGCTCTAGGCTACTCGAGACCACTTGCCCGTGCAAACATTAATGAAAAACAATCTAATTTTACGCCCTGAATTACAAGTATAATTTCACTAACGTCTTATCTTGCTCCTGAAATGAAGTGAAGTCAAGAGAAAACCTTTCTTCATTAAGCTAAAAACATAAAGCCGTTCACGGGACTTAAATGCAGTGTATGACAATACTGTTTTCTTTGACAATATTACTGACCAGCCCCTAGTTGGTCTGTCACTGTTTTCCCAAGTAGACTACTGGAGGGAAAAACCTGCCAAATGGGTGTAAAATATAGCCAAAACAGATACGCGAAATCAACCTAATAAAAAGATGAAATCAAATGAAATCTTTAAAACTTCAAAACTGGTATATTAATTGCCAGATATGGTCTAATATGTGCAACAAATCACCATATGGCAGCCACACAGATACGCAAAAGTGAACTTGAAGTCAGGAATTGAGATCGCTCACGTCAAGGGACAAAACATTTCCAAAATATTTCCTTGCCTTAATCAAGAATGGAACAAAAAGAAGGAAAAACCACCTTGATGATTGTCGCGTACGGTCTGACAAAATAGTTCCGTAGGGATTGTTGGTCTGTTCTCATCGTCGATTTATAGACTTTGAAGCCCTCCAAGTGTTTCATTTCTACGGTCTACACGGGTGCATTTGATCAAGGATAGAGTAAAAACAAGGAAAAACCCAGCCAGATCATTCTGGCCTAACGCGACAGACACTATTTTGAATTGTGCTGAAAACTCCGTGTACTCTGGCAAAACTTTCTGCCATTTTATCACCCCTAAGATATTTGAGCAGGGGACAATAGCATGATAATAGGGGAGCCTCGCCATTCTCATCCCCAGCTTTCCGCATCTCCACCAATAGAACGCCTTGGAAGACAATGTAGATTTGGCAACCAAAAGAGTTAAAGAGTCGCGTGCATTTTTAGACTTGAAGTAAGCTCGATTAATCAATAGCCAATAGGCTAATTAAAAAAATGCAAATATGCCATGAAACGGATAGAACGAGGCAGAAAGTCATCATATGATCGACAATTGTCTTGTATTGTCTGGTACAAAATGTAGTAAAAAGAAAGGCTATGCAAGAGGAATGGCTAAAACCATATAGCGTCATTGTCGTCTCTTTCTCCTAGTTTTTGACTGTACAATGCTGCACGAGAATAATTCAATGCGCGAGGTTTGAATGATGTAGGAGTCTTCGTCTTCAGCCATTAACTCGAGTTAGGTAAAATCTGTTCTCAGCTAAGGAAAAGTGAAATCTATTCTCATGAGCTGTTCGTATTCTCTCAAAATATACATTTTTTTGCCCTGCGGGGACTGTGGAGGAATTCAAAGTCACCTTAAAAGACTTTAACAACCTTTTCTGGTTGTTATGTGAGCACAGTCTAGGCAGATAAGATGATATTATCCTTGGGAAATAGGCTTTTGTACATGATGCTAGCATTTTTTCGAGCATTTTAGTGAGGCAAAAGCATGGAGCATTATTCGAGCATTTTAGTGGCATTTTCCCGGAAAATTAATTTTTTGCGAGAAAATAAAATAGAAATTAACTTTTTCAGTCTCGCTTTTAATTCACGAAAAAACCAAATACAGCTGAGTGGAGCTGGAGACTGAGGACAAGTCAGCGATTTTACCTTTCGAGACTCAAAAGGCGGCCATGTTTGTTTTCTTCGTG
Organism: Stylophora pistillata; assembly: GCF_964205215.1. Taxonomy (NCBI): domain Eukaryota; kingdom Metazoa; phylum Cnidaria; class Anthozoa; order Scleractinia; family Pocilloporidae; genus Stylophora; species Stylophora pistillata. The sequence continues at coordinate 9,866,997 of NC_142525.1, forward strand.
ATCCGTGTAAGTTACACGGGTTACGAAGAAAACATAAACCTGTATACGTTGTCATTACTTGCAACACTTGTACGTAAGTGTAAACTTTCAAATTAATTTAAAAAAACCTTTGTATAATGAGCATTGTACGAGCATTTTAGTTACTTTTTTGGGGGAGACTGAGCATATTAGAGGGAAAAATGGAGCATTAAAGGGCTTACTGTATTTTGCGAAACGAAACGAAACGAAACGAAACGAAACGAAACGAAACGAGTAAACCCGTACTGTATTTTGCGAAACCAGCTCTTCGAAGACTCTAGCGATATATAACTTATTTCTTCCGATTCGTAAACACAATTCGCAGATACAACTCGATGCAGTGATGATTTATAAATAAAGACTTTGAGCCAAAAGGTCAGAAGTGCGCCGTTTCGCAAATTACAGATATGTAAATCTGTAATTTGCGAAACAAGCTCTTTGAAGACTCTCATGATATGTAACTTATTTCTTCCGATTCTATAACACTTTTCGTAGATACAACTCGATGCAGTGATGATTTTTTAATAAAGAGTTTGAGCAAAAAGGCCGGAAGTGCGCCGTTTCGCAAATTACAGATATGTAAATCTGTAATTTGCGAAACGAGCTCTTTGAAGACTATAATGATATGTAACTTATTTCTTCCGATTCTATAACACTTTTCGTAGATACAACTCGATGCAGTGATGATTTTTTAATAAAGAGCTCGAGCCAAAAGGTCAGAAGTGCGCCGTTTCGCAAATTACAGATATGTAAATCTGTAATTTGCGAAACGAGCTCTTTGAAGACTATAATGATATGTAACTTATTTCTTCCGATTCTATAACACTTTTCGTAGATACAACTCGATGCAGTGATGATTTTTTAATAAAGAGCTCGAGCCAAAAGGTCAGAAGTGCGCCGTTTCGCAAATTACAGATATGTAAATCTGTAATTTGCGAAACGAGCTCTTTGAAGACTCTAATGATATGTAACTTATTTCTTCCGATTCTATAACACTTTTCGTAGATACAACTCGATGCAGTGATGATTTTTTAATAAAGAGTTTGAGCAAAAAGGTCAGAAGTGCGCCGTTTCGCAAATTACAGATATGTAAATCTGTAATTTGCGAAACGAGCTCTTTGAAGACTCTAATGATATGTAACTTATTTCTTCCGATTCTACAACACTTTTCGTAGATACAACTCGATGCAGTGATGATTTTTTAATAAAGAGCTCGAGCCAAAAGGTCAGAAGTGCGCCGTTTCGCAAATTACAGATATGTAAATCTGTAATTTGCGAAACGAGTTTCCCACCAAATCTCACACGTGTCACGCATTCTATTGCGTAAGAATGAGAAATAACTAGATTCTATAACAATTTTCGTAGATACAACTCGATGCAGTGATGACTTTTTAATAAAGAGTTTGAGCCAAAAGGTCAGAAGTGCGCCGTTTCGCAAATAACATATATGTAAATCCGTAATTTGCGAAACGAGCTCTTTGAAGGCTCTAATAGCATTTGGTTAGTACCAGATAAAAACCAGGTCAAAATTGGAATTCTGCCCTTTGACATTGCTGAAGCATGTGTTAGAAACCTTGCGCGTACCGCAATGTATGTTTGTACATTTATTAAAATCTACAACAATTTTGTTATTTTTTACCGGCCGCCTAGTCCAGTTGATAGTTTATGAACAGAAAGCAATTTATCTTTAGGGACTTCTTTCCTGTCCGCTACCTTTTTTTAATTACCATATTAGTCTTTCCGAAACATTTCCATATCAGGTTACTAGTTATTTCTCATTCTTACGCAATAGAATGCGTGACACGTGTGAGATTTGGTGGGAAACTCGTTTCGCAAATTACAGATTTACATATCTGTAATTTGCGAAACGGCGCACTTCTGACCTTTTGGCTCGAGCTCTTTATTAAAAAATAATCACTGCATCGAGTTGTATCTACGAAAAGTGTTGTAGAATCGGAAGAAATAAGTTACATATCATTAGAGTCTTCAAAGAGCTCGTTTCGCAAATTACAGATTTACATATCTGTAATTTGCGAAACGGCGCACTTCTGGCCTTTTTGCTCAAACTCTTTATTAAAAAATCATCACTGCATCGAGTTGTATCTACGAAAAGTGTTATAGAATCGGAAGAAATAAGTTACATATCATTAGAGTCTTCAAAGAGCTCGTTTCGCAAATTACAGATTTACATATCTGTAATTTGCGAAACGGCGCACTTCTGACCTTTTGGCTCGAGCTCTTTATTAAAAAATCATCACTGCATCGAGTTGTATCTACGAAAAGTGTTATAGAATCGGAAGAAATAAGTTACATATCATTAGAGTCTTCAAAGAGCTCGTTTCGCAAATTACAGATTTACATATCTGTAATTTGCGAAACGGCGAACTTCTGACCTTTTGGCTCAAAGTCTTTATTTATAAATCATCACTGCATCGAGTTGTATCTACGAATTGTGTTTACGAATCGGAAGAAATAAGTTATATATCGCTAGAGTCTTCGAAGAGCTGGTTTCGCAAAATACAGTACGGGTTTACTCGTTTCGTTTCGTTTCGTTTCGCAAAATACAGTAAGCCCATTAAAGTGCATGGAGCATTTTAGTGGAGAAACAAAAGCATAATGTACAAAAGCCTACTGGGAAAGGCACCTTTTACATAAACAATGGCTCTCTGTCTTAAATTTCAAACACATGTGCATGTATCCTGTAAGGGGAACGTAAGAACAGACCAGAGTAAAAAACCTTTGAACAAATCCAACAACAGCTAATATCCCGGTAGCACCCTAAAACCCGATAATGTAAATCTACTACAATACTTTTTCGACAGTAAACTAAGCAACTTCCATCTCACCTCTATGATCCATATTTGGTAAAAAAATAAAAATAAAAAAAAAACCGCTAAATTGGTTTCAGATTAAGCAGATGCAACCTTTGCTGGAGACCCCAGCAGAACCACAACAACTTCGTAAAGGATCCTAGTCAACCATAAGACTGCGCGTTTAGTCAACCATTTCCTATGTTATCTAAATTTGTGAAATTTAGATAAAACGTGTTGTCTCAATTCTTTGTCTCATGAAAGGTAGTGTTACTTCTGGATGTAACGCAGCATTTCATCTTTAAAAATCTTTCTACCAAAAGTTAACGGATAAGTCTTAAATAATAAAGGATTCATACCACTCTTTGTCTTAAATGTTCTGACATCTGGTTCACTGTCTCCTTGTTTGTTGACAGCAAATAGTTTCACTTCATACTCTGAGTCGTACTCAAGACCAGTAATCCTGAAGTGAGTTTCCACAATGTTTCCTTGTTGAAACATTTCTGTGGACGCTGTATAGGGTTTCTTTTTCCACTCCAGACGGTATTTTGAGTTAAAATCACTGATGTTGGCCACTGCTGACGACCAGGTCAAAACAATCTCCTTTTCAACTTCCTTGTCTGTATTTTCAATGGTTGGTTTGCCAGGTAAACCTATTAAAATGTAGTTTTTGTTTGTTTTTTTGTTTCTAATAAACTACGTCAAATAGATTATATTATGGATGGATGACATTTTAACAAGATATTTGATGTTAGTCACTCTTAACCTGCCCCCAACACTTTGTTGAAATTGTTTACCATTTTTTGTTTCTTCTTCGAGAGCTCATTGAAATATAAACAAAAACTACAGAATGTTGTTCTCTGTGCAATAATCATATTTGCATTTTTTTCAGACAAAGTGCAAGTTTTCATCTAGAAAGCATCCATGTGTTACAATAAACCAAAAGGTTCTGAAAAGTGACAAATATCAAATTACATGAGTTTAATTAGGTACACACCAGTCTTTGTCTTAAATGTTAAGACCTCTGGCTCACTTTCTCCATGTCTGTTGAAGGCAAAGAGTTTCACTTCATACTCTGAGTTATACTCAAGATTGGTAATTTTGAAGTGAGTTTCATCAGTGTTTCCTTGCTGGCAAAGTCTGCTGGATGCTGTCAAGGGTTTCTTCCTCCATTCCAGACGGTATTTAGGGCTGCCATCAGTGCAGTTCGCATTTGGTACTAACCAAGTTAGAGTGAACTCCACATCCACTTCATCCTCCTCTTTTTGGATGGTTGGTTTGTCAGGTAAACCTTTGAACATTATTGATAGAATCAGGATTTGTAATTCCTCTTCTGATGGATACATTTGTTGCAATATATCTTTGAGGTTATTAACCATAGACCTAATACATTGACTATTTGTCTTGAATAATCATCTCTTTAACAAATTATATCTATGCAAACTATCCATTAGAATTATGACAATGAGACTGAACAAAAGAGTTACATCACGTGCATTTTCTATACTCCTTGAACCTTTCCATTATACTTTGCTCTCATCTCATCTACCTTTAATTTGATTTACCAGTGGATGATTCCTCTTTTATTACTTCTACACAATTCCTTGTGTCTGGGCTGCAAATGATCAAAGTACACTACAATTCAACTCACCTAGGATGTCTTCCACTCTTGATTTCTTGAACCAAACTGGATTAAATGTAGGTAGCCCCTCATTAACCTCAAAATTTAGAATTCCAACTGCTTTCGTGTTCCTCTCACCTTCTTCCAGTAAAACTGTCGAGCAGCAGTCTGCAGGGCTGGGTGGGCGACTACCATCATTTTCGGGAACAAGTTTTCCATGAATATATTTGTAGCGATTACTTTCAATAAAACAGAACAGGGGTTTGCTTTCCTTCACGCCTATCTTGGGTTCAAGATCCTTTAAGACTTTGCATTGCTTGCGTCCAGATCGGCCATGGTTTAGCACAGAAGACTCTGAATCAACAAAAATCACAACCAATCCAGAAGAGTCATAGAATGGACTTTTCTTGATGATACTCCCCAACTGGAAACATTTTGATTTTGAATTTGATTTTGTAAACTCCACTTGATATTTCTCAGCATCAAAGTTCTCTTCTGAAATAAGTTTGCAACTTGCTATGATAAAGTACTCACTCCAATCAGGGTTCTGGACCTTAGGCTCAAAAATTAAACACCCCCAGCCAACAGCTCCATCTTGACGAGTTATTTTGCAGAGAGCCTTGGGCCTCTTCCTCTCAAGCCCATCCTGTGATGGCTGAAACATGTAATCCAGGAAAGTCTTTTCCATTTCACTGATATGAAGCCAGAATTACCTTAATTTAAATGAACAAAAAAAAAGAGAAACACTCTAATTATATGTAAAATCAAGTGTCATATGTGAAAATTGGAAGTCACTAAAACAAATCTGTCACAAGAGAAATATTATTCCCAAAATTGATGAAAATTCACCAAATCAGCCTCCAGTATCACCCTAATTTCAATTGACCTTTATCTTTAAAATTCCAAGATCTGATTGTTAATTATATCTTCTCTAGCTGCTACACACTTCCTTATAACTTAGTTATGCAAATTTAATCTTAGATCAAGATAACAACCTCTACCTCATTAAAAGTTTGCTTTATAATTAATGTAAGGATATCATATTAGGAGAATTTACATGTTAATCACTTCTTGGAATAAAAGTATTAATAGATCAATAATCAAACTCATCACATAGGAGTTATGACATAGTTTCTTTGGATCAATTTTCAAATTCTTGGAATGACTTTGTCTAAGTTTAATTGATTATTTAGTAAATAAACCCCTACGGGTGGCTGGTATGTCAGCTGATAATGTCCGCCACTGAGAGATTGTCCGAAAAATGAACATTTGGCCGAGAAGCGAAGCTTCGAGGGCAAATATGAAATTCACAAACTTGCCCTGTGTTTTAGCTGTACTGAAGCACACCACAACTACTCAAGAATTTGGGTTCTTTCATTTTTATCTGGAAACTTAATACACCTTCACAAACTTGCCCTGGGTTTTAGCTGTACTAAACCACCACAACACAACTGCTGGGAAATGACACAGCCGATCTGATTGCATAACAGATCGTATATGATTCAAACTTAAGCGACCCTTTATAATTAATGTTTACCAATGCTGAGAGTGTTATACATGCAGAATTCATTAATAAATGTGTCAGTGACAATTTTAGAAAATAAACATCACAGTTTATACATTAAAAATTCTAAGATGAATCACAGGAGTATTAAACATGCAATCCATGTCAATACTTAAGCTGATTAATAATTGTCTCTCTTGTATTTTCCCTTCCTTATGATCAAATATTTTGTTGCAGCTAGCCATCAATTAGTTTAGGGTGATTTAGAGGAACATCTTTTTAAAACTATGTGACAAACTCTTCTTTACATAATTTATATAATACCATTTATCATACACATTTTCAGGAACAAGTTTTTCAATTAATTTCATCAGCTTTGAAAATAGGTATTATGCAAACAATGAAGGTTTTGAAAGCATGCAAGATCGTAGAAAAGGTTGCTTATGACTGATCATTTTGACATATTGCTTGTGATTACCAACCTGGATTTTTGGTTGCAGGTAAAGGATTAAAATTACCAATTGAGCAAGAAAAATAGGGTACTCACACCAAATCTGTTTTATAAGTTTCTATTCAACATTCAGGTATGTATGAGAATAAGCAGCTATAAATTAAATCAACTTAGTCGTTCTGCATTAGAATGCAGAACGACTAAGTTCAACGCTTTAACTCCCAAGATCTGATTGTTAATTCTTCCTTCATGCATTGCTGCAACAGATTTCCTTGCAAATTAGTAACAAGAATTTGGTTTGAGCAAGGTAACAACTTTAAGCTGATAAGTTTTGTCAGATTTTCCTTATTTTTGGGTGCCCTGTTCATGTGAAAGCTGTTTTCCATATTTGGTATTGCACACATGGTTTGCTGTTTTTGTGAATTAATAAATGAGTTGTACCACTGTATCTTGGTCTGGTTCACTTGTATTTGGAATACATAACAAGTTTGATCAGTATTCTCATTACATGTTTGCTGGGTAATGTATGGATTTTATGGGGAAAAGTTACATGTTAATAATTAACATATAGGAGTAATAAAAGGTTATAACTAAACAATGAGGTGTGAAACTATATATTAAGTATACAACTAAGTATAACTTAAGAGCTGAGCAAAGAGTTTCCAGCAATCTCATTGGTCAAGCAGTTCCTTATATGACGCTATATAAACCACTCCACACGGTTTATATAAAATGTTAAAATAGAATGTTAATAAAATGTTACTAAAATGCTATGATTTTAGAAATTTCTCTGTTGTTCAGCTCTGAAATTATACTAAAACAATTATTCGCCTCAGGTTCGGTGAATGTTGTCGAATAATCGATCCCCTTGACTTCGTCTCGGGGATTATTTGACGATATTCACCTCGCCTTCGGCAAATAATTGTTAACTAATATAAGCAAGCAACTTCACTTCAAAGCCAAATCTTACAATGTGTCTTAATTATGAATTATTTCAAGATGGTTTCCACTGTTGTATATACATGCCACCAAGTTAAATTCTAATCTCCTCATAATTTATCCCAGCCTATTGCCTTGCAATTCAACAGTTCTCTTTGCTATAGGGGAGATATTCTCTTGGCAAAAGGTACAAGTCATGTAACAAAACCATTGTGGGCCAACACAAAACATTGCAACTGTAAAATATTGGTTTTTGAGGGTGATGTTATTCAGAGAATGACAGAGGCAACTATACGCACAGAAAAAGAACTCCAGTGCTTCTAAGTTTCTTTTTCCAAGCAATGCACTCTTCTTTCTGAGACATGTCACATTTTTTTATCAAACTCTGCAGTACGTGCTAACCTAATGAAAGGCCAGGAACAAACTATGACCAAATTCAACAAAATTATGTAACTGATCACAGTAAAACTTTACCAAAAGGCTAGCTGTGATTTCAGAGAAAAACTCTGACATAATTATGCTTGTTGACATTAATCCAAAGGTTTTGCATATTGGATGACACAGTGGGCAAACAAAGTATTAAAAACAATTCTTGCAGGCTTTCTTCTCCTCATTTTTTTCTTTCCCTATGTGACACAGGTAGTTTGACTCCAAATGAGTTCATTTATAACAGAAGCAAAGATCCCGGCGGCGAGAACTAATCTGTACTATTCCTTAAGTCTTGTATACATCCTGATGATGATTGGTCAACATCTCTACTGGAAGCTCCTGACAATTAACATATAAAATATGGGAGCAGGATAGCCGGAAACAAGTCTTGATTATACAAAATCAATCTGATATCTGGTAAACTATCCTAAAGAAAAACAAGCATGGCCAGTGTCCTGGTAACCAGGCCTTCTTGAACTAACCACAGGGAACCCATGTCACACCTAATATGTGACTGCCATTATTTGAAGGCTGCTTTCTTTCAAACTGAGAGCCTGGCACAAGCTTGAGTTTACCAGCTTCAAATGTAATGTGTGCAAATTAAAGTTATCAAAATTAATTAAACCTTTTACCCCAAAAGATCACATCAGTAATTCTCCTTACTGTCTGTTATACAATTCTCATGATGTTATAATTTGGATATATCAACAAAGTTGAAATGGTAAATTGGCCACCGTAACGATTACAAAAGCTGACGTTTCAAACGTTCCCTTCGTTGGAGCAATGATCATCTCATGATGTTAGTTTGGAGAATTTGGTATTGTATCACTAATATTCTCCTGTTTTAAATATTCATACATATTTCTTTATTTTCCTCACTTGTCTGTCTGATATTATATTTATATTAACAAAGATTTAGTAATACATAGACAGGTAAAAACGAACGATATAATATCCCGACGTTTCGGTGACTTCATGACGCTATTATCAAGGGTACAAATGAAAATAAAAATAAAATTAACAAATGTGAGTTCAAGAGTTACAACTAATTTGTATAGGGGAGGTAGCTACAGTTGTGTAGCTACCTCCCCTGTGCAAATTAGTTGTAACTCTTGAACTCGCATTTGTTAATTTTATTTTCATTCGTACCCTTGATAATGGCGTCATGAAGTCGCCGAAACGTCGGGATATTATATCGTTCGTTTTTACCTGTCTAGATATTATATTTATGTTAAGAATAAGAGAGATGTTCAGTTTTGAGCTTGTTAAAGAAATAAGGAAGATTTTTTTTTCGTCTAATCACAAGCATGGGACAAAACTTACCATCTCTCTTCTATTCTTTACAAACCATGACACTTCATCATTGCCATTCTTAGCATGATGCATGTCATATATGAACTTTGTAATGGACCTAGTTGCTCACCATAGAGTCTCTCAGTGGCTCAGTGGTAGAGCATCAGAGCGTGAAATCCAAAGGTAAATGGAGGTTCGATTCCTCATGGGGACTCCGAATTTTTTCTTTCTTCAACGCTTGTGACTAGATGAAAAAGCATCTTCCTATATTTATAATGTAAGAAGAAATTCTGTTGTAGTCAGTTATGGAAGTCAAAGGGTTTGCAACTATGTACATAGCTTTTCAATTGTATTTTCCATCTGTATTTTGATGTCGATTCCAAGTTGATGTAGTGTGATTTTGTTTTAATACCAAACTCTAATATATGATTTCCATTTTGTTTCATCATCCGCTCATCTAGCTGTTATACATGTCCTTTTGAATCAGTTTTGAGAATTTGATGGTAGATCCAGATAACAAACCCTAACTGTTAAGTTATAGCATTCTCGTGACTTGTTTGCCGGATGATGTATAGATATTATAGGGAGAAGTTCCATGTTAATCACTTCTGGGAGTTAAAAGGTAAATACAATGTAGACCATTAATCAAACTCACCATATAGGAGACAAGATAGCTTCATTGGATCAGTTTCTTTTGACATAATTTTGTTCGGTTGTCCAACTCAAGCAAATTCTTAGACTGGATTTTTAATCAAAGTTTAATTGGTAATTTCAAGGTTTTATCAACCCAGTTTAATACCTGAGTTGGCCACTATAAAAGTTTTTAAAGCTAATGTTTCGAGCATTAGTCTTATGTCAGATGACGATAAAAGACATCGAAATATTTAGTTGTCCATCTTAAGGATGTACAGCATTTGAATGACTGAAACCTGAAAATGTACGATTGCCAACTCTCCTTAAGGAGCAAGCTCGGTATCAATAGAAAGAGGCCCTTTGTTCCAAAAACAAATGGTGACTGAGAGAAATAATTCTTACACGACAGCACAATTATGATTTTTATTACATCCATTTTGAAATCACTGGTGGTCCCTGTAATCTGATTGGCTTTAATTGGTGCGATTTATTCATGAATCACACAATTTTTTTCTCTAAATCGCATCTTTTTTCCAGCCAAGGAGGAAGTTCCACTTAAGACAAACAACCAATCAGATTTCGAGGCTTGTTTAAATGGACCAATCAAATTGCAGGAAAATGAAAGACAAAGAGTATTATTTTCAATAATATATTTGAATTGACCAAGTCCTGTATTTGGGTGATTTCAAAACGGATGCTATAAAGTGTTAATTGAACCTCGTGTAGTGCAATTTTGGTCTGAAATCATACTTGTGATTTCAAATCGAAGGAGCACTGTGCACTCGTTCAATTCTGAAATCACGCGTATGATTTCAGCCCAAATTGCACTCCTCTCAGTTCAATTACCATTGCAAATTACAATGATTCGGCTGATTGAATTTGTGACATAATATTATTGTAGCCAATTAAAAATCATTCGAAACTAAATTTACTCACAAATAAACACCACTAAAGATTGCAATTTCAACACGCATAATAAATGCTATTAACATTCCAAAAGAACATCTCATATGCGAGAAAGCAATTATTTCCGAGCCTTCTGGAAACATGGTAACATTTCACTTTCAGTTTCCATTCCGTCCGACAACTTCCGCCTTCAACTAAAAAACATCGCGTTTTCGAATACTTCCCTTGTGCTATCGCTGTACTCTTTAAATAAGCACTCAACAACTGCTAGGAGACAATGTAGCCGCTCTGATTGCTAAACAGATTCACACTTAAATACTGATTCGAACTTAAGCGACACTTTCCAATGTTTATCGATGTTGAGTATGTTACGCGCAAAAATTTAGATGCATATTAAAGGTTAATTTGCATATACCATTGTATCTGATTTATCATCACGGGTTTATTATCAATCAACTTAATGGCCTGCTCCCAGTTGGCTTGTTAGCTGAATTGGTAGAGCGCTGCACTAGTATCGCTCCCCGTACATGCCTGATTATTTTCAGGTCTGATTTTCAACTTCAGAATACCCGTCCACATCATTTGCATGTGTCGGGAGGCTTTGAAGAATGAAGCATACCACAATAGATGCTATTCTTATTCAATGACATGTAAATGAGTGGCCGGGTATTCTGAAGTTTAGCCCTGATTTTCGCTATTGCATAAATAGCGCTATCTACTGCGAAGGATCGAGGATCGTGCGTCATACGCATCAGTCATATTTTGCTCATGTTCCTTACTTTGATCACGCGTACGAATGCAGCCTTAGAATACAAGGAACCTTTGCTGCGATCATCCTCCTATCACACTCACCTGTGTTATCTTCATCCTGTTCCGGGCCTAATCGCTCATAGACTCCTTGCTGTCAGCTTTTCTTGTAACACAAATGGAGATGCTAAGACGTAAGGAAAGTGGAGGAGGAAAGGGTTATATCATAGCAAAGCACCCTGGGCCAGATCACGCGAGATACACGCTTGTTCCGTCTCGTGTTACTCCCACGCCTTGCCGCCCAAACATTGGCTTACCTAGTGGAGTGAGTAGCAGAATATCATCGGATTTGCGGATCCTGCAATTGCAGCGGTTTGCGGGGTTTCGTGGAGTTTCTGGGCCCGGTTTTTGGATTTTGCCCGTAATAAAGCTGGCATTGTGCTTCTCAGCCATTGTCAGAAATCTTGTTTTGCTTTTTTTTTTTTGCGTGTGCATGTGCTTTCCTGTAGTTTTTTTCCGTCACGGACACGACTCATCGAATGTCACGCAGCAGGGAAATAGAAACGCACTCTGGCCAGGAAGCTGTGACAGGTTGTCAACAGAACGTGTTATCTTCGTGCTCTTATCAGTTTGAGTTCATTTCAACTATATTCTGGATCGTACCATGAGACTATCAACTCATCAGTTTATAATCTCTGGGTTGAAGTCTTTTAGTCGTTCGTGTTACAATGCGTTTGAAAAAAAAATGCACTTTACTAAAATAGAGGTGTATGTATGTGGTGATCAGATTGTTATACAATGGGGAAATTTCAAAGGGTGGGGGTACATCGTTGAAGCAGGATTGACTTCAGGCTTGATTTCATAGCAGTAAAGTTATACAGGTTGAATAGAATGACCATTGAAAACGAAACTTTATAAGAGAAAAGCAGAGACTATTTTATTGTTATTAAATGACAATGAAACGTAATGTGAACTCTGATTTTATTGAAGAGCAGGCAAAATCTACGAAGAAGTCAGAATATGTAAATATTCTTTGCTTGTGACCGACACATACACATATCCTGCCACGAGTCAAGTCCCACTAATTAGATACAGTTTACGACTCGAAAACGAGTTTTAACTCCCATTCACATCTCGTAGAAGTCGGACGATTCGACGGTCCTTAAAAATGCAAAATAGGAACGAGACTAATCTCCAGCCATCTTGACCGTTCAAGTTGGTTGATATAGGATTTATTATGTTGCAAAAATATGTCCTTTTTATTACATGTAAGAATCAAGAATGATTTTTTTGGTTCGCGAGCCGAGACAGCTTACAGTGTTTGTAGCGCAATAATCTCACGAGAGTCGTTTCTAGTTTTTGTTTTTGTTTTGATTGTCTTCTGCCGCTTTTATACGTCTCGATCGCCGACTTTGTTTAGGAATTAGGAACTTAGTACGAGTTCAATTTTTCCATGGGCGGGATCAAAGCGGGAAATCTCAATTGGGCAAGATAAGCCAATCACAAGACAGAATTCACTTCATATTGCCCCATAGGCGCTGCCAGTAATACAATAAATGAAACTACCAGCGACTCATTCCTGAGTTTGTGAACAAAAACTCCGGGCAACATATTCAAAACGAATTTCCTCCCTACGTTCCTTTCCTAAACATCGTTAAACAGGCAATAAGCTGTCTGAAAGTGGCGATCAAGGCTGACATCTCGTGTCCGGAAATTCAAAGACGTATCAGGGGATAACAGAGGTGAGGCCAGAGGCAGAGGAGTCCTACTGGGGGAGTTTCGAACACAACAACTACTTAAAGCTCTGCATAGAAACATCGACATTGTGACCGCGGCTAAAAGTGCGCAATGGAACCGCTTTATGCAAACCTATCTTGCCAAAATGTTAGAATAGAGAGATTATCATTGAAGGGTAAACTGAAATTCAAAACAAGATAAGGAAAAACTTCCATATAACCTCATACATTAACTGTGCATTTAATTTCATTAATTATGTATACACTTTATTGTTTTTCAAGACAATGACTTATTCCCAGGGTTTAGCAAATATACATTACTTATCAATACTTACTGCTTCAATAAAAGAGAAATCGAATGAGTGGCTTTTTCGTCTTTGTTTCTGTTCCACATTACTCTCCCTTCTCATCCCTTTTTTCCCCACTATTTTCACCAATAGCACCTTCTTTTAGTTTCTCTTTTTACCGTTGTCGCTGCCCTGCTGAGGCTTGAATCATCGCTCTTCACTCAACATTTTATTACCAGTCCGTTGCGTCAACCACTGTGCTACACAAACAGTTGGAACTAACTTCTCAAAAATTACTTTTTGTTTTACCTTTCACTGAAAAAAAAATTTCATAACAATATATACATTGATATAATACACGAGAGGTCCCCTTTGTACTAAAGAATGCGTTTGCTCTTCTATACGATTGGCTAAATACCACATAAGAAGCAAATTTTATTCATCCATCTCTCTATTCACATCTACCAGACCAGAGCCAAAGGTGTGAAACAAAATGGAAAACTTAAATTTATTTAAACTATATCATATCCTTTCGGATCACGACCGTTGCAAAAAGTGGTGTAAGGGACACAACCTGCTTGCGACGTCAGTAAAATGTCCTCGGGCTGGGTGCAGCAATGCACTTAGCTGGCACGACGAGCTTCATCGCGAGACGGGTACGTGTGTTGATGTTCAAGAAAAGTTTGCGATGGAATGGCTTCAATGCGCCGAAATTACCGGGAAAATGGGATGTTAGTCAACGAGAGCAAGCACTAGGGTCTCGTTCTTGGCGAAACAGACTTTAGTTTTTTCCTTCCCAGTAAAGGACACATTAGAGATATTCGGAATGGAAATAGACGATAAGCTCGATTTCTCTAGTCACATATCCAACATAGGCAAAAAGATCTATAAACAATTTAATGTTATGCTATGATTTCGAAAACTGATATCGAGGGACACCTTACTTACGCTTTACAAAGCTTACATTTTACCGCATTTTAATTATTGTTCCTCAGTTTGGCACTTTTGCGGGGCGCGGAATACGGATAAACTAGTGGCGCTGAATAAGAGAATACTTAGATTTATACTTAGGGATTACTTGTCGCCATATGATAGCCTTCTGACTAGGGTCAACACTAGTTCCTTATGTAATGGGCGTATCCAGAATTTCCTTATTTTATTGTACAAGAGCCTGTTTTTCACTCATTTTCCAGCTTATATGAGAGATATGTTTTCACTTCGGTCCTCTTCTTATAATCTTCGCGGTAATTACATACTGTCACTTAGAAAACCTAGAACAACTAGTTATGGCCTTAATTCATTTTCATACTTCTCAGCTAAGCTATGGAATACACTGCCTGACTATATCCGCATGAGTGCATTTAAAGACTTTAGAAAGATAATCCAAGGCCGTATCTTTGTGTAGTCACTCCCGCTTATCTTCACTTTTCTGTTAATTTTTACTGATATGTTACATAATTATATTTCTAAATACTGTGTATTTTAGTATATTTTATATTTTTTGTGTATTGTCTCCATTGACTTCCAAGATGGTGTAGATGACTTGAATGTTAGCGCAAATGAAAGTATATTTTTCTCTTTTGTTTGACGAATGACGCTTGAGAATGCCCAAAACTGTTAATGAATTCTGATGAAAATGCAAAATCGTTAACGACTCTGATTTACTTGAAAATGATGGTTTTTTGTCTCTAATGATTGTATTTTCACGCAATTGCTCGCCTCTTACCGCGAAGGAATGCGTATTTTCTCGTAATGAATAGCAAAAGGTGTAATGCAAAGTGAGCAAAACGAAAATAAAACACTTCAAACTAACAGGAACAGTTCAGAGTCCACTCCTCAACAATTAACAGGGTCTTAACACAGTTCTCTTGTGTTATCCTATTAGCCACAAACATAATCATCTAACTTGACTGGACGTGTCCACGTACGCTGCGGCGCCGTAACATCTCGCTTTCAGAAGTGGCATTCCCTTCCTTTGCTGCGGGCACGCTTTCAAAGAACGATGAAATCCTCGCAACCATAACGCCATCATCATTTCCCGCGGTCACCATGATCCCTTTCTCTTTATCTCTGTGCAGTCTCGGATCATTTGGTGAGTCGCTATTCTTCTTTAATCATTTATCTTGACCAGTATGGTGTCACATCTTAAGGCTGACGGCTTTACGTATCACTTGTTGTTTGCATGCTACTACATCTTTGCCTTTACCTTATCAATAAAACTTTGATGTTTAAATTTTTCCCTAGTGAAACAGAGAAAGTCTTGGTAGATTGTCAAATGGATCCTTCAGTTTTCAGATCAATAAAATTTACCAGTTTTCCCACAACTCCACCTTCTAGGAAATTAATTTATCTGCCAACCATCAGAGGATACCATCTAAAACTTTACAACCAATTTAATGTGGCCAATAGCAACATCAACTCAACTTTAAAGCTAAAGAAACAATTGATTGATGTTTGGAACTAATTTCTGTAATGAACGAATAAAATTCAGGTACTGAGGCTTCAACAATTATCTTCAATGTCGAATCCGAAGTCTCTCGTCTTTATTGAGCTTTAATTTTGATATTCTAGTTCTCGCTTGTCTTCATTTAAAAGGCAACGCTCAACCAGGATGCATTGCAGGAGTGGTGGCCTTTCCCAGTATTTCTCTATTACAGAAAAGGAACATCTGCCGTGTGTGTGTGTAATATTATTCGACTAAATCTTTGCAATCTGAATCGAAAACCGGCTTTTTATACCCTCGCCTGGCTTCTTCACGCGTCTATCGTCTATTTACTACGTGTCTTTGACGTTTCGTTCTACGTCCGCCCATAGTTAGTAGAGGTCCCCTCTTCTAACTATGGTATAACGTTGCATTTGCTTGGATTAAATTCCATACACCAGTCAGATTCCCATATTTCCAAGTTGTGAAGATCACCTTGTAGTTGCCGGCAATCACTCTCCGATTTTATTGTAAGGTAAATGACAGTTTCATCTGCAAAAAGACGGACCATTGACTTAACATAGCATGGGAGATCATTAATAAAAATAAGAAATATTAATGGCCCCAGCACTGAACCTTGGGGTACACCTGATGTTTCTGGAATCGAACGTGAATGCTCTCCTTCTAGAACTACCCTTTGACTTCTTTTCCCGAGAAACTTTTCAACCACTGCGATGTAATATCATCAATACCACACTTAAATTTGTATAGCAATCCATTGTGTGGAACCCTGTCAAATGCCTTGCTAAAGTCCATAACAATGACATCTGTTTTGCCACCTCTCTTAGTTCTCTGCCTTCGAACATTTTATTACAAGAAATCAGCCGGAGGTTTCGATGGTCAGGTCTGGACTTGAGAAATATCAACCAAGAAAGAAAGAGAACTTTTGACAAATTTTAGAAAGCAGCCTAATAGTTGTTTCTAAATAAATTATTCGGAACCTCTAAATAAACATATCAAAATTGAAATGCTTTTCAAACCCCTTGAATATCACACAGCTGTTTAATGATAAAAACGATTTTTTGCTGCATTTAGATTGTCTTTACCATTTCAACTTTGTTGATATATCCAAATTATTTCATTTTCTTTGTTTTAATTTACGTCAGCTGTAGATATTACACCGGAGATGAGCCCAATAATAATAAACACGCGTACAGTTATGGAAATTAAACAAGACAGTCACAATTGAAGTACTTACTAGCTCGATAGCTTAAACCTAAATAACTTTGGACTTCAGAAGATCAAATATTATGGCTATAGGCTGGATAGAAACGTACGCTTGAAATTCGATCTTAATATGTTAGTTATTACCGTTAATGTACCCTGACATCTAAAAGTTAAATACTACTTGTAGATACCCACTACAGCCACTATTGTTGGCTTTTCTGATCCCACCTTCAAATGTAATCACAGACGCCAGCTCTCCCAGATTGCGTCAGAAAGAATATCGCAAGAACCAATCGGTTCCCAGCATTTTCTATTAAAATAAATACAGATGTACACGCAGCAAACCGTAGCCTTAAGAGTTAAATTGCATTCAGCTAGAAGAATTCGTTGCACCTTGTCAGTCAAGGCTGAGCGCAAAGGCCTCTGATTACAAACACAGCAGTACACCGAACAAATTTTACCAAGTCTGTGTCAATACAAGCCGATCGGCTAGGCGAGCTAACGAAAGGTCCGTCGATATGGAAGTGGACAACCTTAAGTGGTATAGTCCTCTGCTGTTCTTTTTTGGAGCTATTGTGGGTTTTGCTGATCCCATCACCGACATACTCACACTGGTGGAATTCTATCGCACGGATCACAAGACATGGTTTGGTGTGGGGCTTGCTTTTGTTTTATTGCCATGTTTGATGTTTCCATGTGTGTTCGTTGCTAGCCGTTCACCCTCAAATTGTTTGAAAACTGCTCTTTGTGCATTTCATCCATTCTCAGCATCCTTCGCAAATACGGAAGCCTTTATTTTCTGTCAAGAAATGGTGGTTTAAAGATGAAATCGACAGGGATGTTTATCGGAAAGCTGAGGGTGTACTCGATCAAATTCCCTTTACTGTGTTACTTGAAGCATTCTTTGAGTCCGCCCCTCAATTTATAATCCAATTGTACGCCATCAGCGTTCAAGAGAAACCAGTTGCGATTATTCAATTGATTTCTTTCCCTGTCTCTTTCCTCGCTCTGGCATGGGCCTTCACAGCCACTTATGAGATGACATTGGGGAACTGGGAGGTCTCTTACGGTGGTGACTTAAAAGTAAAACACAAAGTTGCATTGTATGTTACTCAATTACTTCTCTTGAGCATTCGACTGTACACCATCTGTTATTTCACTGTCAGCTACAAGTGATGGGTTATTGGCGTATTATCATTCATTCTTGTGCTGTGATAATGGGGATTTGTATTCTGGAAAGAGGTAGAAACGATGTCTGGCAGGATATATTTTCTACGAAGACCAAGCAAAAGTAAAAAGTGTGAAGATGACTGTGCTTTTATCACACATTTTGTTTGTATTGGAAAACTTTTTTATGATCTTAATGTTTTATTTCACTTTTTACGTCAAAACTTGGTACTCTTTACCTATCACTGTTTGTGTTTGTGTGTTCAGTGTTCTTGGCTCCACAGTGAAAATTTGTGTACTTCGTTGGCTAAACGAGAGAGAACGGCCGAATATTCAAAGTCCGCGAACAGCTGTGACACAGGCAGCAGTTGTTAAGTGTTATATTAGTTCGGTGTAATGCAGTAATTCGTTTCTATCCAGCCTATAGCCACAATATTTGATCTTTTGAAGTCCTAAGTTATTCAGGTTTAAGCTAAGCTATCGAGCTAGTAAGTATTTCAATTGTAACTGTCTTGGTTAATTTTCATAATTGTGTTATAGTGTTAATGAACTAGGGTTTAATTAATGTTATAGTGTTAATGAATTAGGATTTAAATAATAGGAACCATCACATGACATGAGAGGTCCCAGAGAGTAAACATATATAGCTAAGTTGCATGCATATTGAGGTTGTGATATATTGTGCAACTGTAGTTTAGGTAGTGATTATTAAAGTTCGGTCGGCCGTTTTAACCAAGGATTGGCGTCACTTTTCTACAGTAAGACACAACAAATTGTACGCGTGTTTAGTATTATCAAATAAAGGCTGATAGTTTCTAAAGAAACTGTTTGGGGCTGCGTCGGTGGGGGTAATCATAGTTAGTAGAGGGGGACTACCCCCTCTACTAACTATGGGGTAACGAAATAATTGAAGATATCAACAAAGTTGAAATGGTAAATTGGCCACCGTTACGATTATAAAAACTGACTTTTCGAGCGTTAGCCCTTCGCTCCGACGAAGGGCTAACGCTCGAAAAGTCAGCTTTTATAATCGTAATGGTGGCCAATTTACCATTTCAACTTTGTTGATATATTCATATTATTTAGTATTATTGGGCTCATCTCCGCTGTAATATCTACAGCTGACGTAAATTAAAACAAAAAAAATAAAACATCCTTAACAATGAACCCTAATCCTAACAGAAGCCTATAAACAAAGAAAACGATTATTGCACTGGTTGTCATACTACAGGAAGTCTTTAATCTTCCAAAGTCAGTTGATCATCATGCCTACTCATGCCTATCGACAGAACGTACTTTACAGTTTGCTTAGTAGAAGCATAGTTAGTAGTAACTATGGTAGAAGTCGGCACTGAGTCAGAAGTCATTGGTGGCAGTGGTAAATAGAGGATGCGAATCAGAATTCTGGGAATTCACATCCGAAAATTTGCATATTTTTGTTTACGTAGTGCAGCGGCAAATGTCACTGCGCGTAATTTTCGTCAGTTCTCGTAAGTAAGTAAGTAAGTAAATTTATTTAGTAAGTAATTTTATTTAACCACATATCGCATATGAGCGATAGCTCGTTTAAATGCAAATGTGGAAACCCATCCATCCCACCCCAGGGGAGGACATCCATCACACAGCGATCTCGTGCGTGGGAAATTAACGTCTCTTACCCCTAACCCTGCAGGAGACGGGGCCTCCATTTATTCGTCCCTATCCGAGAAGACTAGAATGTCTAACTATTTCTTGATGTTATAGAAAGGTATATTCTTCTCAATTATTTTAAGACCTTGAGTGTTGGTCCGACCGGGGCTCGAACCCTCAACCTACCACATATCAGTCCAGCGCTCTATCCATTGAGCTGACTGGGAGGCTCCCTAGGTGAAATAGGTACTGCAGGAATAATTACTAACCTTTAGACTTATAGTCCCTCGAGATGACTCCACCTAAGGTTTCAACTCACACTTTCCAATTTGGAGTCTAGCGCGCTAACCATTGGGACATTGCGCTTCCAACCTATGCCTGCCATTAGGAACCATTAGAAAGAAATGGACTATTAACAAAAACAATAGAAAGTTTTAACACCGCTTTTATGCGAAAAGTGGATGGCAAGAGTAACCGCGTGACCTTGTTTTTCCCGCCATTTTTACAGGTTGTGCTTTGCCGTTTGTTGAAGGTAACCTGCTTCGCGTTTTCCGTGTACGTAAGATTTTCTTAATTTTCCTCTCACAGAGTGGAAGTTAATTGCCAGGAAAAGGACACCAAAACTATTCCTTGTAAGTCGTACCAGAACGCCTTCAAATCCACCTGGACTTGAGCGCGTGCGAAGCTAAAGCTATTTTAAATTTATGTGAATCATGAAGGGCAAGCTGACATTTGCCGTTTCACGCAAAACGCAGCTCTAAATCTCTCTGACTCATAGTCAACGTCAAACCCCTTGGAGCGCGCGCTAGAGTATTAATTACGTTTGAATTTTTATTATGACGTCAGTTTCTCATTTTTGTTTTGCTTCGCAAATCGATTCCATATATCGCGCTAGCGGGGAATAAACTCTCGCATAAAATGAAAAAGTTCGAGACCCACCTTTCTTTAATTTTACTGTTGTCTGGAATATCCCCTGCTAAAAGTACTACCAGCAAAAAGGTATGTCATGGCTCAGAAAGGCGATTAGTTATTACCGGAGGAGAATTTAAGACCGTTGCTAAGAATTCAAAATAGAGGACTTATCTGTCCTCCTATTTCTTTAAGAGTTCTGAAGTGAAACCTTCATCGTATTCTGAGTAAAGATGATTTCGCGATTACCAATAAAATTTATCTTTTTTACTTTAAAGGAAACCGTTAAGTTTAGATATACGTCGTTACAGAGTGAATGTGGAGTGCAATTTGGTTGTAAAATTTGTTCAACTTTTTTCCTTTCACGAAGGCCGACGACGCACTTGGCGAAAATCATCAGATCTGCTTGGTGCAAAGGTTGCGATTTTTTCGATCGGCCAATAGAATAGAGACAGTATAAATAACGGATCATTTCCTCTTACTTACTAAAGGAGAGTAATGCATTGCTGGTCGAGGAGAATCTTTCCCGTGAAGCAGCTGGATCTGACATGATGACATCGAGTGTAAATTGTGTGGTTAGTTTTATAATATATTGTGGTATACTGAAAGAACAATTTAGCTAAGAAGACAAAATCGAACTGGTGTAAGGCGTGATTAACGCACATGCCTCGAGACTTTAAATTTGAAAAGACCTCTTGAGCATTTGTTTCGCGTACGATTTTTGCGTCTGCGAGTTTTTTCAGCTTTTCTGGACCGGGTTGTTCAAAGCTGGGTTAAGATAACCCATGGTTATTGCGTGAAATCTTGGTTAAGATCTGAAAGCTTTAACAGAAAATTCAGTGGAATTCTTTATCTCCACAGTTTCATGATTGGATGCAGTTCAGAGAATAGAGAAAATTATCCGAGGAAGGCTTTTGGACTTCGTTCTTGTTAACCGAGTGGGAGGTCGTATGGGAGAATCTTGACCGAGGTCGCCATACAGATCGAACGCAGTGAGGTCTGTACCAGCGACCGAGGTCAAGATTCTCCCATACAGACTGACCTAGCTCGATTAATAAGATGTTTATTATATGGCTGTGTCTTATATGCCAATTTTTTATATTCTTTGTACCTTTTTTTTTTAGACCGGTCTAGATGCCGATCTAGGTGGGAAAATCTTGACCGCTTTCAATATTGGTTTCAGCCAATCAAATTCGTGAATTCGGTAGTTCCCAGTCCTTGTGAGACACAGCCATATAATAAAAAGGGATAAAGAAACCCGGATTAACATTTAACCCTGGGTTAGCGCAATTCAGCCGACGAACAACTGGGTCCTGGAGTCGTGGCAATTTTTTTCAGGTTTATTCGCTTTGGAGTTAAAAGTTTTCTTTTGGTGGTGTTTCGTCTATTTTCTAAAGAGAGTTTAAACATATAGACACCGTGTTGCCTTACATATTCAACCTGATATTGTTCTCCTAACCAATATAAACACTTTCTCTTATTTAACCTGCATCCCGATAAAAAAAAAGCTGTTATATTTAATATCTGTCGTAAAGAACATCAATAAATTAAAGGCAAATAACAATAAAACAAATAAATAAAAAAGAAATTATACAGATTTCAGATGGTCTTTATTTTTTCCCAAACTTTAGGAACCGGATTCATGCTCAGAAGAAGAGGCTCTAAGTTCGACCAATGGTGGCATCCTTCATACAATTAACTGTGAGTAAACTGTAAACCATTATCGTATCTCGGCAGTCAGTAGGTACGCTATGATTGGTTAGTTTAGTGGCGGTATCTCACACTATGGCCCGCTTAATTAAAAGAAAAACTGTTTGAGTTTAAATCTTCCTCATGTATTTGAACATTGCGATACAACAAATGTTTTTTAAACCTCTCAGTCTATATTGTAAATTTAGGAACTTTGTTCTTTTCTGCTCGGAATTTTAGCCAGCCCGAGAGAAAAACTCGGTCCTTAACTTCAGTAAGGATTTCGAAGTCGATTAGTAGGACTTACGTGTATACTTTTAAACGTCAATCATATTATTTCCTAGGCTTCCTTTAGAACCAGCCTCCTTCGATAGGTGTTTCTTGCACAGGATTCTTATACAG